>NW_007258448.1:744178-781525 GCF_000164805.1 Carlito syrichta | reverse complement strand
GCACACGTATTTTTATCGCAGCATTGGTCACAATGGCAAGGAGCTGGAAACAACCATGCTGCCCATCAAAAGAGGACTGGATTAAAAAAATGTGGTACATATACCCGATGGAATACTACGCAGCCATAAAAAAGAACAAAATCATGAATTTCGCTGCAACCTGGATGGAACTAGAGTCTAGAATACTGAGTGACCTTTCACAAAAACAAAAATCCGAATATCACATGTTTTCACTCATATAATGGACCTTGAACATCCAATGCAATACTATGAGAAAATGACGGATGGTACTGGGAAACTATGGGGGGTGGGGGATGGGATCAACAGTAGCAAATATCTGTCGGGGGATGGGAAAACACTTTTTATTTACAGGGTGCCTGAATGAAACGTCATTGTACACCTACCCTTAACTGTACCCCACAAAACCATAATAAAAAATACTGATTAATGAAAAAAAAAAAAAAAAAAGATAGGATGAGTAGTATTTGACAAACTAGACTTTAAGTCAAAAACTGTAAAAAGAGACCAAGAAGATTATCATATAATGACAAAGGAGTCAATTTATTAAGAAGCTATAACAATGGTAAATATATATGCATCCAGCATCAAAGCACCTAAGTAAATAAAGCAAATATTTAATTATCTGTAGGGAGAAATAGACTACAATAAGAGGAAGGCATGTCAGTACCCCACTTTCAACAATAAACAGATCATCCAATCAGAAAATCTATAAGAAACTGTTGAACTTCAACTACATTTTAGACCAAATGAACTTAATCTGCACAACATTTTATTCAAAAGCAACAGGATACATTCTTCTAAGTGTACATGAAACATTCTACAGGATAGACCATCTTTTAGGCCACAAATAAGTCTTAGCAAAGTTAAGAACACTGAAATCATATGAAGTATATTTTCCAACCTCCATGGTATAAAACTAGAAATCAATAACAGGAGTACTTGGGAAAAAAACATATATGTGGAAATTAAATAACATGCTCCTAAACAGCCAATGGGTCAAATAAGAAATTAAAAGGAAAAAATAAAAATATCTCAAGACAAACAAAAATGAAAGCACAACATCTCAAAACATGGGATATAACCAAAGTTCTAAGAGATAACTTTATAGCAACAAACACCTATATCAAAAAAGGATATCTCATATAAACAACCTAACATTATACCTCAAGGAGCTAGAAAAAAGAACAAACTAAGCACAACAACAGCAGAAGAAAGGAAGTAATAACGATCAGAACAGAAATAAATAAAACAGAGACTAGAAAAACAATGAAAAAAAAAATCAATGAAACTAAGAATTGGTTTTCTGAAAAAAAATCAAGAAACCCTTAGTTATACTAAGAAAAAAAGAAAAAATAGTCAAATAAATGAAATCAGAAATGAAAGAGACATTATAACTGATACCACAGATTTACAAAGGTTCATAAGAAACTGCTATGAACAATTATATGCCAACAAATTAGATAACCTAGAAGAAATTGATATGTTTCTAGAAATATATAACCCACCAACTCTAAGTCATAAAGAAATAGAAAATCTGAATAGAACAAGTAAAAAGATTGAACCAGTAACAAAAAGTCTTCCATCAAAGAAAAGTCCAGAACTGGATGGCTTCACAGCTGGATTCTACCATTTAAAGAAAAACTAATATCAATTCTTCTCCACATTCTTTTTAAAAATGGAAGAGAAGGGAGCAACCTCTTTGAGTCCCCTCCCACTGTGGGAGCTTTTCTGTCCTCTCAATAAATCCTGCTTTCTAAAAAAAAAACAAGAAACAAAAAAAAAAGGGAAGAAAAGGAAACATTCCCAAACTCTTTTACAAGATCAACTTCACTCTGATACCAAAACCAGAGAAGGACATCTCAAGAAAAGAAAATTATAGGTCAATATCCCTGATAAACATAGATGCAAAAGTCCTCAGCAAAGTACTAGCAAACCAAATTCAACAATACATTAAAAGCATCATACTCCTTGATCAAGTAAGATTTATTCCTGGAATGCAAAGGTGGTTCAATATACTCATATCAATAAATATAATACACTCATCAATAGAATGAAGCACAAAAAATTATAAAATTATCTCAATAGATGCAGAAAAAACATTTGAAAAAATTCAGCATTCTTTTATGTTAAAAACTTTAAGCAAATTTGATATAGAAGGAAGTTACTTCAACATAATAAAGAACAAATATAACAAACCCACAGCTAAATCATAGTCAATAGTGAAAAGCTAAAAGCTTTTCCACTAACATTAGAAATAAGACCAAACTGCCCACTCTCACCACTTCTATTTAATATTCTATCACTTAAAAGATAGCCATTTATTCAATATTCAGCAAAACTGTAATAAGAACCAGAGTACCAGGCACTATATAATAAATAAGAATATAGACTCGAAAAAGAAATACACCCAGCTCCTGACTTCATAAAACTTGGCATCCCAAGGTAGAAGAAAGGATTTTTAATTAGTCATTGGACAAATAGGATGAAGACAGCTCAGATATAAATCTACACTTGATTTATGATAAAAATTAATATATGGTAAAGATGGTCTTTTCAATAAACGGGGTATGAAAAATATATATCTTTATGTATTTATTTTATACCATATACAAGCATCATTTTTACATGGATAGTAGATCTAAATGTAAAATAATAGGCTTCAAGGGAAAAAACTGGAGAATAAAGTCATTACTTGGGGGCAATCATTTCTTTAATAAGATACAAAAATCAGCTGGGCTCGGTGGCTCAGCCTGTAATCCCAGCACTTTGGGAGGCCGAGGTAAGTGGATTGCCTGAGCCCACGGGTTTGAGACCCACCTGGGCAACTTGATGAGACCTCATCTATACAACAAATCAAAAATTAGCTGGGCGTGGTAGCATGCGCCTGTAGTTCCTGCTACTTGGAAGGCTGAGATGGAAGGATTGCCGGAGCCCAGCAGGTTGAGGCTGCGGTGGCCGGGAGCAGCCATTGCACTCCAGTCTGGGGTGACAGAGTGAGACTCTAACTCAAAAAAAAAAAAAAAGACACAAAAATCCACAAAAGAAAACACTGACAAACTAGACTTCATCAAAATTAAGTTATTCTGATCTTCAGAAGATACCATCAGATGTGCTAAAGACAAGCCAAAGACTAGGAAAAGACATTTTTAGTACATATATATCCAACAACAGACAAATACAGAGAATGTCTTACAAAAAAATAAAAGTTTTAAACTCTAACATATAAATGGCTGTAAAGAGGCAGACCAGTAACAAAGTAGCCAAGACTTGAACAGGAATTTCACAAAAGAAGATATACAAATGGCCAATAAAAACCATTCAACCTCATTAGTAATCATCAAGGATTTGAAATTCCAAAACACAATCAATATACCACTGTACACACACCAGAATGATCTAATAAAAAGACTGGCAGTACCAACTGTTGACAAGAATACAAAGCCACTAAAATGGTCATACATTACTAGGGGAAGTTTCAAGTAGTACAACCTCCCTAAAAAACTTCTTAACAGTATCTACTAAGGCTGAACATATGCCTACCTTTTGACTCCGCAACTTCACTCCAAGCTATATCCTGAACAGAAATACACCAATCTTTCAGAATAAAAACAGATGCAAGTATACAAGAATGTTCATTATAGCAGCAGCACTCATAACAGCCAGAAATGAGAAACAACCCAAATGTCAGTGAACAATAGAATGCATAAACAAATGGTGGTGTAGTCATTCAAAGAAATGAGAAAGAAAGAGCATTATCATATACACCATGAATTTTACAAACATAATATTGAGTCCAAGAAGACCTCCAAAAATAAATACTTTATGACTGTGTTTATGTGAAGTCCAAGAAAATACAAACTAGCCTAGAAGTGCTAGAAGTTAAGATAGTGGTTACCTTGAAAGAGGTGTTACTGGAAGAGGACACAAAGGAGTTTCTGTGGTGCCAGTAATAATCTATTTCTTGATCTGGGCGGGTGATAACATGGGTGTGCTCATTTTATGAAAATTCATCAAGACACATACTCATGATCTGCAAACATTTTTCTATGATGTTATGCTTAATTACATTTATTTACATTTTAAAATGTCAGTAATTAGAAGTCTGATGAGAGTTCTGGAAAACTAGCAGGATGATATACAAATGTGTCATGGAATACAGATGAAGTCAAGACAGGCGTCCTGAAGGACATTCTACTTAAATTGAACTATAGGATTAACCAGGAAAAAAAGTAAGTGTGGCATGGAGTGGGAAGGTAAAAATGAGGGAGACTTTTCTAGGGAAGAAAGAATTTGAGCAAAAGCCTGGAAGCACAAAAGAGCACAACTCATTCAAAATACTGAAGGAAGACTTATGTGAGCAAACAAGGCCAGGGCAGGGGTGGCAAGAAATGAGGCTGGAGAAGTGGGCAGGATCCAGACCAGGTAAAGCCTTCCACGCCATATCAAAAGTTTTGAATTGCATCTTAAATGCAACAGAAAGATATAGATTAGCTTTTAGCATGAGACTGCCATGACCTAGGTCTTAATTATTTGAAGATGGCTACAGCATGGAGAATTGATTAGAGAATAGATTAGACTGGAGTTGGAGAGATTGTTTAGGAGATTGTTGGGGTAACTCAGGTAAGAGATGATAATGGATTCCATGAGCATGTATAGAGGGATTAGAAAGAAAGAAATGTGGGATGTGCATTGATGATAAGATGTAAGGTAGGAAGGAGAGGTGCAGGTCAGGGAGGTTTCCCAGGGGTCTTCTCAAACAGTTGAGTGGATGATGATGCCCGTTACTGAGATAAGGAACCCTGCAGAATGATTAGATCAAAACAAGAGAATGTGTTCTGTTTTGTACATGTTGAGTTTGAGATGTCGGCAGGACAACCAAGAGGAGATCTCAAGCAGGCAGTTGGATACATAGGTCTCAAAGTTAAGAAAGAGGCCTGAATTGAGGCTATAGGTCATTAGCAATTCTACTTCTTATTGGTAACAGAATGTGTGACTGGATAATCTTTTCCCAAATTAGCATATACTTTGGTATTCCTCCAGACTTGATTCTTTTGTCTGTTTTTGTTGTTGTTGTTTGAGTTGGAGTCTCACTCTGTCACCCAGACGAGTGCAATGGCCGCTCCCAGCCACTGCAGCCTCGAACTGCTGGGCTCTGGCGATCCTTCCGCCTCAGTCTTCCAAGTAGCTGGAATTACAGGCGCGCACTACCACGCCCAACTAATTTTTTGATTTATTGTATAGATGAGGTCTCACCAAGTTGCCCAGGCAGGTCCCGAACATGCGGGCTCAGGCAATCCACTCACCTCCGCCTCCCAAGGCGCGGGATTACAGGCTGAGGCACCGAGCCCGGTTCAGACTTGTTTTTTTACTCCATAACTTGCCTCCATTCAGGTAACAAGACTTTGCCATGAGATGTTAATTGCATTGTTAAAAGGGAACAAATTCTAGATGACTAAGTCAAACCTTTGAAAAATTTGAGGCCCCAAATTCACATCATGAACAACAGATTCAAAAGAATTCATCATCAGTCAGAATTAGTTTTCATGCCCCAGAAAAGATTTTGGAGGATAAGAGAGAAAAGAGTTGAAGAAGTGAAGCCATAATAGAGCACAGGGTAACTAAACAGGCCTGCCCCAGATAGCCTGAGTTTTCCATGCTCTGGTGAGGCATGAAAAATCATAGAAGTTTCTAAGACCAAAGAAAACTGGATTCTAGAGTCCTCTTGGTCCATATGAGAAAAACATGCCAGCCATTTCAATGGATGACTGACCAAAGAGCAGATGGGAGCAAGAATACATCAGACAACATAAAAGTCACATTACAATCCCATTACGTTGCCCCAAATTCACACAACGTATTGGTTATCTCTTGCTCTAAAAATGCTGCATAACAAAGCATCCCAAAACTCAGTGTTTTAAAATAATAACTACTCTTACTCATAAGTGGACCCTGAACATTTACCATAATACTATAAGAAAGGGATTGGCAGTGACCAGAAACTGCCTGGGGGCTTAGGGAGGGCAGCACATAACATAAATAAGGGTACCTGATCTCAAATCAGGCAAAGTGGAGACCAAAGGTAGACCCAAACTTTACCTGACAATGACCACTTATATACCTAATCCTGAATTGTACCCTACATCCTTAAAATAAATTTTTAAAAATAATAATTACTACTACTAATAAAATAATAACTCAGTGTGTGTGTCTGCAGGTCAGCTGAGAGTTGGGTGACCTAGGTTACTGTCCCTGAAGGTAAGTTCTCCTATATATGTCTCTCATCCTTTTTCTGGTTCTAGTGGGCTAGTTCAAGCTTACTCTTTTCATGGTGCCAGTAAGGCAGGACAGCTAGAATAGCTTAGATATAGATAGATAAGTTTCTTACAAGTAGGCATAGCTTTGATAATTAGGAAACCAGATGGTCAGGCATTGGTCATCATTTTATCAGGACATAACTTTCTTGAACAATACCTGCACTGACCAGGCATATCAGACCCAACTTTGAAAGGAGGGGCAGCTGGCACAGTCGATCACAAAGACCATATGCAAAGGCAATAAATAAGGAGTTACCAGAGATACAGAAACACAGCACTCTAAGAGAAAACTTAATTAAACAGTAACTTTTTCTATTATCACAAAAGTTCCTTGTGACACAAGTCAGTTTAGGAGTGGAATAATAAGAACTGAAACTTGTGATCAATAGCTTGTTGTAATCTCATAGCCCACAAATCTTAACTTAGAAAATAGGTTGCTTAGTCATCATTTTAGACACTATTCTCGTATAAAGCTTTCTGCTGACAGCAAGCCTGTGTCTTTTCCCTTAAGGCATTCGCATTCTCTCTTTAATGTGTCCTTTTCTCTTTTTCTTTTCTCTAATAAACTGTACTTTAAAACTCTCTCTGAAACTTTTTTCTGTGGTGAAGCCAAGGACCCACAGAGCAACTATATCCCACCCCACCTGGTATAACCAGTAAAGGTACAAAAGTGAGAACATCTAACTCCGCTTATGTGTTTCAAACCTCTGATCACATCACGCCTCCTAATAACTCACTGAGTAAAGCAAGTCCCATGACTGAGCCAGAGGAAGACTCAGGATAGTCTTATCCAAAGTTATCCAGCAAAGAGAAAGGTGAATAATTGGGGCCATTAATTCTGTCCCTACCACATCCAAACTTAGATTAAATCCCCGGAAGAAGGGGAAGAAAAGCAGTAATATAAAAAGCGGTAATAGAAAAATAAAATCACACTGCTTGCACATCTAGAATTTGGAATTGTGATTCACATCTGTGACAGAACTATGACAATGGGGCATAAACAAAATGCAGAGCATCTAAAGAAATAATTCCTTTCTGACATCAAAATCACATTACAAATAAGGTGACATTTGATCTGTGCTATGAAAGATATGTAGAACTTCAAACAACAGGCTGACATAAAGCAAAGAATCATGAAAATTATTTTTTGAAATGGCAAAGACTTCTGTGGCTGGTTCATAGGACACTTGGAGTAGAGCGATTGTCTTCAGACTCCCATGGGAGCTATGGGAATCCTTGGCGGCTTTCTTATCTTTCCACTTTTTTTTTTGAGATGGAGTCTCGCTCTGTCCCCCAGACTGGAGTGCAGTGGCCGCTCCTGGCCACCGCAGCCTCGTCCTGCTGGGCTCCAGCGATCCTTCCACCTCAGCCTTCCAAGTAGCTGGAACTACAGGCGCGCGCTACCACACCTGGCTAATTTTTTGATTTATTGTAGAGATGAGGTCTCGCCAAGTTGCCCAGGTGGGTCTCGAACCCACGGGCTCAGGCAATTCACTCACCTCAGCCTCCCAAGGCACGGGATTACAGGCTGAGCCTCCAAGCCTGGCTTCTTTCCACTTTTTCTTTGCTCAGAAAGGAGGATGAGGATGATGAGACGCATGACCTAAGTGAAGAACTACAAGTTAGGAACCGTGTAAGAGGAGGAAGGGGTGTGTGTTGGTGGGAGTCGCTAGGGGAGGTCTGGAAGGGATAATTCATTCCAAACTCAAAAGCAGAACAAGAGAAGATGCAGCAGAAGCCGAGAAAAGATTTGAGAAAAATCTCAGGAAGACTTGTTTAACCTTAATTTCTGTGACTTTCCTAATGAAGATGTGATGGTCATCAGAGAATGATGTATCTTAAATCTCAGATATAAGCCAGATGAAAACAGACATCCTACTTGAGTGGTGTTTTAGTGACACAAAGGCTAAAAAGGGAAAGAAAAAAAGAAACAACTTGCATAGTAATGACTCTATCATGACTTAAAGCTGCACAGAATTTTCAGAACCCTGACAACCACCAAATCAGGAATTCCAACCACACCCTGGGAAGGCTGGGATTCCTTTTGTTAAAAAGAAAAACTGAAGATCTCTGAGGTTAGTTAACAGGCAGTAAAAATCAATAGCCCTGACTCCTCTCTAACCACTGGAATATTTACCACGTGGACCCACACCCACCTCGGCCACTGCCAAAACCCCCAAGAAAGTGCCATGACTAAGATCCGTGTCTTTCTCTGGGTATCTATAAGGCTTCTTATATCTCTTCCCTGGCATTTCACAATATAGATTAAATATATATATATAAGGATTGTCAGTAGTGGGAAATTGCTGGTGGGGGAGTTGGGGGAGGGGCAGGAATGGCAGTAGTGGGTTTCTACTAGGGAGAAGGGAGCATACCTCATCAACAAGGGTACCTGCAAAATGAAAATTTGTATACTTAACCCTGAATTGTACCCCCAAAATAAAAAATAAAGTAAAATAGATAGATATAGATATAGATATAGATATAGATATAGATATAGATATAGATATGGATATGCCTGACAAAAGGCCAAGTATAAAGAAGAATTTGACTTTGGCATCTCTTTAAAAGTTTCCAGTTACATCCTTAGCCCATGTAAGGCTTATTGTTGAAATCAACACCATAAAGAAGATACAGTTTCAGCTTCTATAAAAGACTACACCATAAGCAAAAGCATTGATGAAACAGGTACATCATAATAGTAGCTAATAATTTTTGAGTGCCTACTGTGTACCAGAAATGGTACTGAGAATTCTACATGTGACTCATAAGATCTTAACAATGATTTCATGGAGTATTTTTATTATCCCCATTTTATAGATGAGAAAGCTGAAGCATAAAGAGGTTATGTAACTTCCACAAGGTTAACATAAGAAAGCAACAAGGTCAGGATTCAGTCCCAACAGTCTCACTCCAAGGCCAATAATGTTTATGTGCTATATTCTCTGACTCAGAGAAGAAATTAAAAATAACGTCACTCTTATATAAAATTTCAAGAGAATAGAAAAAGAGAGAACATTTCCCAACTCATTTTATGAGGCCAGAATATCCTTTACCTAAAATCTGACAAGGATATAACATAAAAGGAAAATTACAAGCCAATTTCTCTTGGGAAGAAAGAAGAAAAAAATGGTATACAAAATATCAGCAAATTGATTTCAGAGATTACTTATAAATAAGAAAAAGATAACCCAATAGAAAAATGAGATTTCATAAAAGATGATATCCAAGTGGTAAAAAATAGAAACAAAAAACATATTTGTAAAGTGTTTGATGTTATTAGTCATCAGGGAAAGGCAAATTAAAGCCACAACATGTCCACCAGAATGGCTGAAAGTAAAAAGACTGACAAGACCAGGAGTTGGTGAGGACATAAAACAAGAGGAACTCTTGGTACAATCACTCTGTAGAAGAGTCTAGAAGTATCTACCAAAAGTGAACCTATGAACGAGAAATTCTTCTCAACAGAAATTCTCATATGTACACCAAAAGACATTTACAAAAATCTTCATAGCGCTTTTACTCATAAGGGCCAAAAACTGGAAACAGCCTAAATATCTGTTAACAGTAGAATGGAAAAATTGTGGTATATTTATACCATGGAATGCTATACAGCAATAAAAACAAACTACTTGTATATGCAATTATTTGAATAAATCTCACATATTATAATGTTGAGCAAGGAAAAAGCCAACACAAAATTGGATATACCTTGTGATTCCATTTATAAATTGTCCTAAAATAGGAAAAATAAATCTTTGGTGATAGAAGTCAAGATGAGGCTTATTCTCTAGGAATTGGTTGTAGTGACTGCTAAGAGAAAAAGAAGGGTGCTAGGAACTCTTTATTTCTCAGTCTGGGCATTGGCTATATAGATGTGTTTGCTGGATGTTTTGAGTATAGTTCCAGAAGTAACATCTTGGTGATAGAGTGAAAGTAATCAGAATTCAAAACATACCTTAAGTGAAAGTGGTTTAATCAGATGAGAGGAGACATTATGCAGACTCAACTTTCAAATCCACTAAGCATTCATTGCATCACTTATTAGTATCAAAAATGTGCCTGAAACAAATGCTAAGTTCTGAGAATAAGATGATCAAAAGACAAACTTCGTGTCACAAATTGTTCAGAGTCAAACTGAAAGAGAGGTGGAAATGGAAACTATTTCAAAACAAAGTGTGCTGTCATGGAATTGTGCAAATTGTTTTGAGAGCCTACAGGAGCCTGGGGAGGTTCTCCAGAGTGGCAACTCTTAAACCTTGTAAGGGTTTTTCAGGGGAAAAGCCTACATCAGAGTGGGAGAGGTAGAGTGTCAAGGAAGAGGTATTTAAATCAAAACTGACAGCATTTACAAAAGAGGACACTGACCGAAAACATTGTGAATTATAGGAACATTGGGTAGGTAGATTTGGCCAGAGAATATTGCAAGATAGAGAATATTGGGAGGTAAGCCTGAGCAGGTAAGGGCCCCTTATTCCATATTGGATTTTTATTCTGTGGGACATTGAAGCTATGAAATAATTGTTATTTAACCCAATATGAAGTGTAGGTAAAAGGAAGGTTAAGACTGGAGCTGCAAGATTACTAGGAAGTGTTCATATAAATTCAGGTATCAGGCTGGACGTGGTGGCTCACATTTGTAACTTTGGGAGGTAGAGGTGGGAGGATTACCTGAGACCAAGAGTTCAAGACCAGGCTGGACAACTTGGTGAGACCTCATCTCCATGATTTAAAAAAAAAAAAAAAAAAAGATTGAGGCAGAAGGATGGCCTGAGCCCAGCAGATCAAGCCTATGGTAGCCATGAGCGTACTACTATACTTCAGCCTGGACAACAGAGTGACAACTTGCCTCAAAAAAACAAGAAATTCAGGTATACGGCATATATTAACAAACATTTACTTCTTACTTTTGCATCTGTGGGTCAACTGTGTCTGGTTTTAGCTTAACTGGACTGGGCTTGCTTGGCTTGGTTCCAGATTAAAGACAGATCCATGTGTGCTCCCTGGGTCTTGCATTTCAGGAGCCAGGATGAAGAAGAAATGTCTCTGTTCTTCTGTTGGTAGATGGCAAGAGTGCAGGTGGGGTGGACAGACGTCCCTGCTCAGAGCTAGCACATTATCCCTTCTGCCCACACCACGGACCAAAGTCACACAGCCAAATTATATATAAGGAGGACTCTCTACCCATAGCGTGAGCTCAATCTGCCACACCAGAAAAAGCTTACAAACACGTAAACTAAGACAGACAGTGTAGGAATAGGCAAGAAGAAATTAAAAAACTGAGACTGTAACCAGATTCTGGTATCAAAGCTATTCACTTGGTCTAGGCAGAGATGGACTATCCTGTGAAGGAATTTGGCAATTAAACCAGAAACTTTAACTCAGGGAAGTGCCTAATTAGAGTTGGATAGCCCATCAGGATCAGTTCACTGATTTTAAAACATTAGCCTAAGGTGAGAAATTCAAGGACAATGCCTCTCAAAGAGAGAGAAGAATTAAAATGAGTAGTAACAGTCTTGAACTTATCTCAGTTACTGAGGCAATGAGCATCCTAGAGCACTCAAAAGGCAGCCCAGAATGGAGAAAGGAGACAGAGCAGACATAGGAGGAGAGGGAGAGTTTTGGCTGGTCCAAGAAGTGAAATGGATTTTGGAACCATGGTGAATTATGGAACAGAAGAAGAGAGAGCTTCAGAGAGAAGATGGTAATGTCAGTTTGGTTCGGGTTTTAGAGTTGAGTAGGTGGACACATTAGACTGTAGGGCATTCCTTTGTCTTTCAAACTGTGTCACATCAGACAATACCCTCTCCTTCCTCTCTCACATATGCAAAGTTTTAAGTTTTCATGATTGTGTATACTGCCAATGTTGTCTTCCTTCTCTGAGCTGCTTACATTCAGAATTACCATGCTTCCCTTAATGTTTATCATCTGTTCCTCATATACACATGCATACATGTACACACACACACACTAACCTGCCTCCATAAAAAAAACTGCAATTTCCATGATGACAAAAGGTATATCTTTAGTATCTTCTTCGGAACTTAGCACAGTACTAGGCAAATTTTAAAACCTAAATTAAAAAACTAACAACTTCACTGGTTGATTAACCACTTCAGTGGAAAGTAGCCAGTGACTGTCATCCTAAGTAATAGAATAACATCACTGTAAAGAACATTTTAAAAGATTTTTTTTTTCTTATTTGGAGAGCGCATCCCACAAGTTGTTTTTAAAAAATAACACATTTATGACATAGTTTTAAATTTTAAGACAATTATTAATATTAAATCACTTAAATCCTGGTGTGTATCTCCATGGCTATATCTTTGTTCAAGATATAATTGTTGGAATTTTAACCCAGATGCATACTGAGTGGCAGACAAAATTAAATGATTTTGTCTGGTTTTAAAATTAGACCATAGTGATCAATGGTCAACAGTATCAAGAGTTCAAAGGTTTGGATGGTCAATTATGTTGTGACTTATTTCCAAGCAGACACCAATCAAAAGAAATAATACGCATAGATCAGGTGCCATCACTTATGGCTATTATCCCAGCATTTTGGAAGGTGAGGAGGAAGGACTGCTTGAGCCCGGTAGTTCAAGACCAGCCTCGGCAACATAGTGAGAACTCAAAAAAATCAGCCAGGTGTGGTGGCACACGTCTGTAGTCCCAGCTACTCAGGAGACTGAGGCAGAAGGATTACCTAAGTCTAGGATGTGGAGGCTGTTATGATCGTGACACTGCACTCAAACCTGGTGACAGAGTGAGATTCTCAACTCAAAAAAAAAAAATAAAGAAGGAATACAAGTAATAAATGTTAAAACACAAAAAACCTACATATTTCCTTTAAAAGAAGTTACAATTCTTTACATCCTATACATCTGAATCACTGTCCATTTTATAAGAGAGGGGGTGCATAGAGTGAATGGTAAGCTTGGCCTGACACCATTTGTTGTTCTGAAGGTGGGAACAGAAGACTCTCTGACTTCCAGACTACAGCTCCAAGACCCACTGAGTACAAACTCCTGACCAGCTGCTTGATCCCGGCAGGGCATGAATACAAGATACAGTTGGGGCAGCTAAAATTAAAGGTAATGTTTTTAAACCTTAGTTCCTTTTTTAAAGGTAGACTTTGAAAAAAATTCATTTTGTGAGGTATTCCATGGAGACCTGGAAAACTGCTCTTAGCAATTTAACATAAATTAAAAATCATTTAAGCAGACCTCTATTCAACTCTTGCCAACTGCACATTTATTTTTCTGGTCAAGGAGGCTTTGCTGTTGCAAATGAAGGGGAAATGAAGGCATTAGAGCTTGGGCATATCAGTGAGGGGGAACAAGTGAATGTGGATGTTGGATTAAGTTGCTCTCATGGCTGCAATTCCATTTATCTGGGCAAGGGATTTGCCCCCACCCCACAAGGTACTCTTTAAAACATTCTCTGAAAACTTAAGGCGCTGTGTAGAATCCAGAATTGCTGCAGGTGTTTCTTAAAAGCTCGTTAACCCCCCAGAGAACTATGAAAATCAAACAGCTTCAGACCTAATGAGGGCTTGGAGAGCATGGTGGTCAGAACAGCTAAACAGGTTGGGAGCTGTTTCCACTGCACCTGTATTGAGAGGTGGGTGACCTCCAAGGAGCTAGTGAGCTTAGCTCCATTTCAGATGAGAGACCGAGAGAGTGGGGGATGGGAACGGGGAAATGAAGGATAAAACATCACTTGCTAATTCTAAACATATGTAGCCTGCACATTGGTGAGCAGGGGTTGGCAGAGGGTATAAAACAAAATCTTGCTGCACTGCTTTCCTCAGTGACAGCTATATGTATTGATTTTTCCACAGGCACCAAGCTTTTGGAGTCTCCATTTTCCTAATTCTGAAACAACAGAGGGCAGTCATCTCTCGTCTGAACGCAACACTTGACATCCATGTTTTCATACAGAGAAGATCATCCTCTGCGGGCCTGCAAAACATCAGTCTCACTCAGGCCTACAGAGTAGAGACATTTATATATATCCACAGTCTGGTGGATTCAAAGACCACAGACTACACCTCTTCCTTTCTTTCTTGGCATCATCCATTTCCCCAAAGCACACCCAGCATCTAAGTAGAATATGGCACACGAGGGTCCTCCCCACCCATTTTCTCCTATTAATAGAAAGTGGCAAAGGAAAAATCCCATAAATGTCAACAGCTAACTCAATTGAAGATGGCCCACCTGGAGTCAACATCCATCAGGAGTCTCTTCTGTCGGAAAGTGGAAGGGAAGTTGGGAAGGGATGTTACCGGTTACCATGTCAAGGAACGTGAGAATAACACGAACCAGAAGATTGCTGGAACTGAGAAGACAAAGAGCATCCTATGATAACTAACGTACTCAATAGCTTCTTTATCACTGTGCTTAAGCTAGGACTGCTGAGAAATAAAACAAATGTGTGGCTATTTTATTCTTTCTTATGGTTCGAGTACTTCCTGTAGCACAATCTTTATTCATTAAAAATGAGCTTTAAAGGAACACATGGTCTTACTTCTCCCTACACTTCTCCTACAGAATCTTGCTCCAGTAGGTTATGAGAGAACCCAACTCGCTAACTGTGATCCTATTTAAAGTATTATACACTTTAAAGGGACAGGGCTGAAATAGTGTCCCATGAGCAGTTTGTAAGCTACTTGATCACCTCAATATTTAGTACAATACCTATTAATGTCTGTGGATGTACTTCAATTGGTACCAACAAATATTTATTGAGAATTGACATTGTCCAAAGTATGAGGGGGGACCCCAAAAAAACCCAGAAGTTACTTATAAAAAAAGATGTATTTATTCTTACATGTTTAAACTTCAGTCACCATCAAAATACTCTCCTTTTCCACTGTTCAAAACAGTTTTTGAACTCATCAATTTTGATGGCTTTTAGTACTTCTGCCAATTTTTGGTTTCACCTCTTTCACATTGGCAAAATGTTTCCCTTTGAGGATTTTTTTCATCTGGGGAAACAAAAAAAGTCACTTGGGGTGAGAGCCAGTGAATAGGGAGGTGGAACATGGGGTCAAAAGCTGTTGAACACTCAGTGCAATATAGACAGGGGTACTTGCAAATCTTCCATCATAAAGCAGACAAATGCACTGAAAGAATCTCAAAAAAAAAAATTCACTGAAGTCAAACGCTGCATTTCACAACAACTCTAGCTGGTACATTGATGATGATGGGATCCTAGAACACTTAACTTGTAAAAAAAACCTGTGCTAAAAGGGGCCCACTCCCCAAAAAATAATTCTGGGATTTTGGAGGTTCCCTTCTTGTACTTAATTAGTATTACTAGAGATATAAAAGTGACTACAAAACGATCCCTCTTCCCAAGATCTTCCTACAGTAGGAAGTGATTAGAGATATAGACATATTATGCCAGGTAAAACAAGAGAACTGGCCAGGCTCGGTGGCTCGGCCTGTAATCCCATGCTTTGGGAGGCTGAGGTAAGTGAATTGCCTGAGCCTGCGGGTTCGAGACCCGCCTGGGCAACTTGGCAAGACCTCATCTCTACAATAAATCAAAAAAATTAACCAGGCGTGGTAGTGGGCACCTGTAATTCCAGCTACTTGGAAGGCTGAGGCGGAAGGATCACCGGAGCCAAGCAGGTCGAGGCTGCGGTGGCCGGGAGCGGCCACTGCACTCCAGTCTGGGCAACTGAGTGAGACTCCAACTCAAAAAAAAAAAGGGAGAGAGTTCTATCACAAGAGAAGTACAAACCACAAAAGAATGTTCATAGAGAGAGGAAGTCTTTATTTCTGGATGTATTCATAAATGATAACCAGGGGGAAAGGTTTTTGAGTTAACCCTGACAGATCAATAGGATTTCAATAGGCAAAGCTGAAAAGCAAACAGCTTAGTATGATGTGAGTACAGAGGAGTGATCAGAGATCCACCAGTTGTCCTGTTTGACTGAGAAAGAGGATATAAAAAGAACAGTGAGTGTTAAGGTTGGAGAGGTAGATTCAGTCTGGCAGTGTTTTTTCAAGCTGCAGGTTATGACTGTGTAAATTCCAGAATAGAATACAGAGTTGCTCACAAGAAAATGAGAATCAGATAGATGTTCATTTTCATCATCAACACTGGATGCTAGAAGACAACGGCAGGGAAAAAGGAAGAAAAAAGGGGAAAAATGGAGAGTATGTGTAATGGAAACAATAAAGTCAAATATATTATTAGTCATAATATTAAAAGCCAGCAATGCCCAGATTGAAGAAATAGGAAAAATTTATATGTATCAGTTATATGACACAAAACGATTACTAATAAAAAAGCTAGAACAGGCCTGGTTTGGTGGCTCAGCCTGTAATCCCAGCTCTTTGGGAGGCCAAGGTGAATGGACTGTATGAGCCCGCGGGTTCCCTACAATAAATCAAAAAATTAGCCAGGCGTGGTAGCAAATGCCTGTAGTTCCAGTCACTTGGAAGACTGAGGCAGAAGGATCACCGGAGCCCAGCAGGTCAACGCTGGAGTGGCCGTGAGTGTGCCACTGCATTCCAGCTTGGGTGACAGAGTGAGACTCCAACTCCAAAAACAAACAAACAAAAAAAACCTGGGAGAATATACTAGAAAATCTATTTTTTAAAAGCTAGAGAGTTCACATTAATATCAGAAAAAAAACAGAAAAACAATTAATAGAATTAAGAGGAATATCTGTTGATATCGACATAAGTTACATTGATAGACTTGCAGAATCAACCAAAGATGCATATTCAGATCGAAACCTGCACTTCTGGAAGGAATGATAAAAAAAGACCCTGAAAATAAAGCATCAACTCAAGACACTAGAGAGATAATGAGAAAAAGAGAAAGAATATTCAAACAAACCTAAATAAATTTAAAAAGAGTAGAAAACAAAAATGAATAGATGATTAATAAAATGATAAGCTAGCTCTTTAATAAGAGTTCTTTAAAAAGAGCAATGAAATAAACAGACTTTATCAAATGTGATCAGGATAAAAGAAAGAGGGCTCAACCAACATTAGGACTAAAAAAAAAAGATGGAAAATGTTCAAATCATAAATAAATCAAATCAAGTGTATATCAAACAAATTTTAAAATTAGTTGAAAAAGATGATTTAGTGGGAAAAACTGACTAATCAAAATTGACTCAAAAAGGAAGTGAAACAATGAAAAGATCAATAGTCATAAAATAAATTAAGAGGAAATCAAAACCCAAGAAAGGGCACAATGCCCAGACAATCTTATGGGTATACTGTATTAAACCTTCAAAGAACAGATAATTCCTGTATTATTTACACTGTTACAGAACATAGAGAAAGTTGGAAAGTTTTCAGTTTATTCTACAAATATAGCATAACACTGAATCATAACCAGATATAAATAGAAAGAAATTCACACACACAAAAATCCAAAGACAAATAGAGGCAAAAATCTTCCCCAAAATATTGGAAAATTTAACTCAGTAGTACATTAAAAGAACTACAACATGTACTAGTAGTCTTGTTCACAGAAATGCTAGGATAGGTTAGCATTGGCCTGTCTTTTTGTGTAATTCACTACACTAAGAGCTAAAAAGAGAAAAATTATATCATTATCTCAGTACATAAGAAAAGGCACTTGCTAAAATGTAATGATCATTCCTGGCAACTTGACAGAAGATACTACCAGATATATATTTAATGCTCTGATGAATCCTAAAGACTATTCTCGTTAAAGTTTAAAACAAGAGTAAGGTTTTGTTTCTACTCCTGTAATTCTGTAGGAGGAACTACCCCAACAAAGCAAAGGAGTAAATAAAATAGCAGGAAGATACAGGATCCAGGAAGCAGGAGAGACAACCCAGAAGAGAGGCAAAGGAAATTCTCAGGATTATGGTGAAGAAAAATGTAGGGTGATAAATGTGCAACAGATCTCAAGAGTAAGGAGCAGGAGCTGAAAGATTACTGGAAGACCAATTCAAAACAAAAATCAAACTGATAGAACAGTGTTAGAATGCATTAGAAGAAATGTAGACTTCAGGCAGGGAGTTTTCATATAAATTAATAATACATACATTAAAAAGTAAGTAAATGAATATTAACCCTAGACAGGGAGACTTTAAATAGTTAAATTATAGTATACTATATGACTCAGCTGCAAATACTATTTATAAGCATAGTAATAAAAGGTAAACTGTGAATATAGATTTAACCAAAATTGTGATGCAACTTGTTTGGGAAAATGTGGGGTGGGGGGCTTCATAAAAGAGGGTTAAATCCTAATCTCCCATAATAGAAAGCCAATGGATAATATCTAAAATTGAAAATAGTTTAAATGGCAGTATAAACATGTTTTTAGAAATATAAGTGTAAAAGAAGAAATAACTGTAAGAGTTGACAGTGGTTACCACTGAGGAATGACAAGGTGGCGAAGGATGCAGTTAGGACTGCTGGGTTTTGTTATAAGTCTTGTAAAAATAATTAACTTAGTTAAAATATCTTTATGGATTCCTTTGGTAAAAATTAAAATTAAATAAAGAATGACAATGTCCAATCAAGACGTAGAGATACGGATATATTCTTGCACACCATGCATTAGAGAATAAATTAGAACAAGCTTTCTAGAGAGCATGTTGGCCGTAAGTATCAAAATTTCAAACGGTCCTCTTACTTAGTTCAACAATTCCTCCTCTGGAAAAGTATTTTAAGGAAACCACAGGGAAGATATGGAAAGATTTACCAAAAAGTACACACATGGCATCATTCTTTAAAATATTATAACACTGTGACTATTCGTGTACATTAATGAGAAAATGATTAAGTACATTATGTAATAACTTAAAGTAGATCTACCATTCAACCCAGCAATCCCACTACTTGGTATCTACCCAAAGAAAAGGAGGTTGTTACGCAAAAAAGACACCTGCACTCACATGTTTACCGCAGCATGCTTCACAATTATCAAGATGTGGAATCAACCTAAATGCCCATCAACAAATTAATGGATAAAGAAAATGTGGTATATACACATATATACCATGGAATACTACTCATTCATAAAAAAGAATGAAATAAGTCTTTTGTAGCAACTTGGATGGAATTGGGAGACCATTATCTTAAGTGATGTAACACTGGAACAGAAAACCGAATACTGTGTGTTCTCACTTGTAAGCAGGAGCTAAGCTATGGGTCTGCAAAGACATATAGAATGCTATAACGGATAGTGAAGGATGGGAAGAGGGTTAGAAATGAAAAAAATTACCTATTGGGTTCAATGTGTACGCGGAGAGGTAGTGAGTACTCTTAAAGTTCAGACTTCCTTGCCAATGTACAGTGCTTCTGTGATACCAAAATTCATCTGTACCACTAAAGCGATTGTAATTTTCTTTATTAAAAAAAAGAATTGGCCAGGTGCCTTTAATGCTCGTGCCTATAATTCTAGCACTTTGGGAGGTCAAGGTGAGAGGATTGCCTGAGCCCACTGGTTCGAGAACAGCCTGGGCAACTTGGCGAGACCTCATTTCTACAATAAATCAATAAAAATATTAGCCAGGCATGGTGGCATGTGCCTGTAGCTCCAGGTACTTGGAAAGATCACCTGAACCCAGCAAGTTGAGGCTATGGTGGCCGTGAGCATGTCACTGCACTCTAGCCTGGGCAACAGAGTGAGACTCCAACTCAAAAAAAAAAAAAGAATTACAAAAATAAATATTGGAACATTCTAACTATTCATGTACGTTAATAAGAGCATAATTAAGTACATTGTATATTTCCATGGAGTGAAATACCTGCAGATTATTACAATAATATCAAGTCACGGTTTTCAATTTGTGTTTTTGGGAGTCTGTATTAATTTCTTAGGGCCGCTATAATAAAGTACAAATATTTAGGTAGCTTAGAAAAACACAAAAGTGTTGTCTTACAGTTATCTAGACTAGAACTCCTAGATCAAGGTGTCACTTACGAAGGCAGTGAGGGAGAATGTCCTTAATGCTTCTTTTCTAGCTTCTTGTGTTTACCAGCCATCTTTGGGATTTCTTAGCTTGTGGATACACCACCCTGATCGCTTCCTTCATTTTCACATAGCAATTTCCCTATGTGTATATCTGTGTCTGTATCCAAATTTCCCCTCTTTGTAAGGACATCAATCATATTGGGTTGGGGTCTACTGCCAATGACTTCATCTTAAGTTGATCATCTGTAAAGACTCTATTTCCAAATAGGGTCTCATTCCCAGGGGCTAGAAGTTAGGGCTTTAACGTCTTTTCCATTTCAACCTACAGCAGAAGTATAGGGTTTCTGAGAACTGTCTCAAAAACTATTGCAACCAACTATTGGTCCTGAGCTAATGAGTTCTGGACTTTCCTCATCCACTTTAACTAGAAAATTCCATTTTCAAAAATTAATATACTGAAAGTTCATATAAAGAAAGGCTTCTACAATTTAAAATGTTTACAAGCTTCCAATGTAAAACCATATTTATTTATGTCCCAAATATATTGCTAATTAAGAAAAGCAATTTACACATTAACGTGTTTCCAGTTCTACAAAAATTTTTAAGTACCAATCTATATTTATATCTACAGTGCTCATATTTAGATTGATGGTATTTTTAGTACAATGTACCCCCCAAAATACTCAGTGCTAACAGAGCTACAATTTTATAAGTGCTTTTTATGTTCTACTTCATACTTTTCTGTATTGTCTAATTTTTTTTGCAATGATATATCTTTGTAATAATAAAAGACTATATTTTTAAAAAGATAGAGGATGCAACTTTCAGTAAACACATGCTGGTGAAGTGATTGCTATGCTTTTATCAATCTGACTTGGCTTGTAAGAATTTCAAACTAAGAAAATTTGCATAATTATTCAGTTCATGCTTCTAAAACATTAATTCTTGCCATTCAAACTCTACTGGTGCGGCCCTAATAAAATGAAGTCTTCAAATCTAAGTATCTACAGACGAACAAACAAAATGTAGTGTATACATACAAAACAATATAATTCAACCTTCAAAAGGAGAAAAATTCTGAGCCATATTACAACGTGATTGAAAATTTAAGACATTATGACATTATGTTAAGTGAAATAAGTCAGTCACAAAAGGACAAGTCATTTGTCCTACTTCTATGAGGGTCTCAGAGTATCCAAATTCATAGACCCAGAAAGTAGAATGGTGGTTACCAGGGGCCGGGGGTGAGGAGAGCAATGAGGACTTGTTGAATGAATTCGGAGTTTTAGTTTTGCAAGATGAAAAAAGTTCTGGAGCTGGATGTGTGGTGATAGGTGTACAATAATGTGAATATGCTTAACGCCATTCAACTGTACTCTTTAAAATGATTAAAATAGTGGCTCTATGTGATGTACATTTTATCATAATTAAAAATAATAAGAATCAACTGAATATTAAATAATTTGAATTTGCAAACACTTTAATGTAATGTGTACCTACCTGACATTCATTTTTACTTTAAAAAGCTCATTCATTTATTATTTTCATTAATGAATCAGAATCACCATTTTCATCATCCCTATCATCAAACTATCTAGGAAACCAGCTGCATTCTTTGTTCTAAAGATTGTTTTTCCTAGCTGGGCTCGGTGGCTCAGCCTGTAATCTCGCGCCTTTGGAAGGCTGAGGTGAGTGGATTGCCTGAGCCCGCGGGTTCGAGACCCGCCTGGGCAGGCGAGACCTCATCTCTACAATAAAATCAAAAAATCAGCCGGGCTTGGTAGTGCGCGCCTGTAATTCCGGCTACTCGGAAGGCTGAGGCGGAAGGATCGCTGGAGTCCAGCAGGTCGAGGCTGCAGTGGCCGGGAACGGCCACTGCACTCCAGTCTGGGCGACAGAGTGAGACTCCAACTCAAAAAAAAAAAAAAGATTGTTTTTCCTTTCCTTTATACAAGCAGCATGAATGCTTTTTGGTAACAACCACTGCGAGGAGCATTGAGAAAGTCCTTATTTGGAATACTTAGCTGGACTTGCCTAAACTCTACTTTCCCTTCGTTGACCCAAGGCAACTCTCCCCAGCCCCCCACCCTCCACCTTCCATGCCACAAAAGATGGAACAAGATAACCAGAAAAACCACCCAAGGAAAGAAAAAGGGAGAATCAGTTACATATTCAACAAGCCAGGGAACAAGAAAACCCAAATCTGTTCCAGTTCTCTCATTTCCCCTTAAAGGCAAAGAACTGTAGACGCTTGTGAGAAGCTCTTCAAAGCCTAAATTCACAGCCTCTCTATGCGGGAGGTTACCAGCATCTGAAGAAAAACAACCACTACCAGAAAAGCTCGTCTTTGTTTTCATTCTTTGCAGTCCTTCAGGAAACTCTTGATAATGTGAAATGTTATTACTGCAAATGTTGGCCCAGGCAACTTTACTCTAGAGCCTGACTATCACTGACTGTTCGCAAAATAAAATCATTTTTAAAGCCTGTGAGGAGAGCCAAGTGCAAACCACAAATCAGAAAACCACCAAGGCGGGCTGGCCTCACTGCCAGAGTTTAATGTGATCTAATGGGAGGACAACAAGATGTGAGAATTTGATTTTACGATGCTCCGTGTAACGTTTGGCAATACAGAGGGGTTGGGTCCAACTTCCTTAAGCAAATATTTGAAGTCATGTTTCACTTTCTCATCAGTTTTAATTCTGTCAACCAGAAGGTAGAGATTCAGCCCTGCCCTGCTCATTTTAAAAGCTGCCGTCTGCTTTGGGTGGTCATAGATTTGCTTAATATCAGCTCGTGTAAGATGAAGACGGGCAGGTGGGGAAGAGGCCAGGAAAATAGGATGGAGTTATTTAGTGGCAGGGTATCAACTGGATCTCTGCTCTCTTCTGCACTGGTGATTTATTCCATGGGTGGAAAGACAGGGCTAACTCAAGCAGCGTTCTTTTACAAGCAAAGCCAACCCCAGTGAGACAGAGTCAGATATGGGCCAGATCTCACGCCAAATGGGATCGGAACTCAGGTGGTGCCCTAGTTCCCATCACTCTTTTTTTAAAAAAAATTATTAAAAAATCAATAAATAGAGGCAGTAGTGATAAACTGCCAGAGTTGGTGGGGGGCGGGATTGGCAGTAATGGGAAACTGCCAAGGGAGGGAGAGGCACATCTCATCAACAGGGCTACCTGCATAATGAACATTTGTATACAATCCTGAATTGTACCCCACATATTTAAAATAAAAAATTTTTTAAAATAAAATAAACAAGTAAAATGGTAGCAACATGGAAACTCTTTACACATGGCAAGTTGACAACTGAGGACCCTGTGGAATAGAGTCAGTCAGGAAATCCCACATAAGGGCACATGAACAATGAAAAATAAATGAAAGTTATCCCATGCTGCTTTTATTTCTATTGCCAGGACAATGGAATGAGAATCTCATCTTGTTTCCTCTTCTTACCAAATAATGCATTCCTAACAATGCCAAACTCTTACATTTTATAGCAATTACAAAGCTACAATTTGTATAGCAATTACAAAGCTACAATTTGTATAGCAATTACAAAGTTGACCCAATAAAGAAATATAAAACCCAGAGTCAAGTTTCTTAAGGCAATGATTTGCTAAGTGAAGTGTAACATATCCCAGGGTCCAGGAAAAAATTATTGGGACTTCTATTTCTATGAACTTTTTAGTAAAGCACTAAGATAGGAAGACTCACTGAGAGTTAAGATAAGGTTGACACTAGGTATTGTCACTTGGTGCAGTTGTAGGTGGTCACCTACCACCCGTGGAATGTGGGTCTTCCTGAAGGAAGGCTGAGGGTGTGCTAAGTGCTATTTATGTTTAGGCAGGTTGGGCAGTAACAAATAGAGCAAATATGTAATGGCTCAACACAACAAAAGATGACTTCTTGCTTAGGTAACCTCTCTGGTGACTGGATCTGCAGGACGGCTCAAGCCATGCAGTCAGTCGGGGAATGAGGTTCTGTCAACTTCTGCTCATGGCCAGCATAACCAACCGCATTGCTTTCACTGGAAGGACAAGACATGGAGAGTATCTACTAGGAGGTTCTCTGTGAGCCCAGACTAGAAGTGGTATGTATCATTTAAGCTCATTTTTCACTGGCCAGAACTTAGTCTCATCACCACACCTAACCACAAGGGAAGCCATGAAAAGTAGCCTGATTATGGACTTGAGAAGAAGAAAATGGACTATGATGGCCAGTCAACATTTTCTACCACTGGCGTCCACATTTGTTCAGTGGATTACAGTATATCACAGTCTATGTGTTCCTGTTACCCAGATTTTACCATTTTGATCAAATTTAACCTCATAAAATGAACAGTTGTCTTGAAAGTATTCCTAGCAAGAAGTCACCAATTGAATACTAATACTCTAGATGCAAGCTAGCCACAAGGAAAGATCAGAGATAAAGTCTCACATTTTTATCTTCTTGTCAGTCATAGTGTGAGATTTAAAAAAAATAAAAGACTATTAAATTACTTCTAGAAAGAAGTCAAAGTAAATATTTTTCAAAAATTTAAGTTTATCTGAAATAGAAATTTACATCCACTTTAATAATAATGAAACTCATATATGTGTGTGTGTGTATATATATATGTATATATATAAATATATACACTTGAAACTGCTTATAAGAATGTGAACATACCACAATTAGGAAAAAATAAGTGGCCATGGAAATAAACATGGAGACAATCATTTTTAATTTTATGCATAATTTAAAGTCATGTGATGGTCAATCTATTATTCTGAAAAATTTTACTAAGCTTGTGAGAAGCCTCTGTTGAGATTTCTTATTCGATAATAAAGTATAAAAAGCCACAAACCATTGGGTTTTTTCCCTTCACCCCATAATAAAATTGGAAAATAACGTGTAAAACAGTCTGGCAACGAAAGTGTATTTCTTCGTTAGCACAGAAAAAAATGCTAAAATTTGAAGAAATAAGAATTAAAATATGTTATGCAATGCGGGAGTTTGATTTATAAGTAACTGAAAGTACAGATTTCCAACCTATCTTGGCCTATGGTATTTTCCAGATCCTGTTTCAATAATTAAACATACAATGATTTGCAGTCATGTGTGTGTGTGTACGCATGTACTCATGTATGCACTACAAAAAATAGATGTCCTGAAGAATATATACTCTAAAATAATTCAGCTACTATTTATGGAGCATTTGCTCTTTATCTTCAAGTTTTCATTATAGTATCAATAGCAAATTTAGCAAAAGCAATATTTTAAGAGTCACTTGTATAAGTGTGTCACTGATGAAGCAGCCACTTTGACTGAAACGTTTTGAAAGATTTTTGGAATAAGCTTACTAAGGCAGCATAACCATCAAAGAAAAAGAGAGTGTTGGCAAGGATCTGGATGTAGGCACCCTTGTGTACTATGGGTGGGAATATAAAATAGTGTCATTGCTATGGAAAACAATATGGTAGTTCTGCAAAACCTTAAACATTGAATTGATACATGAATTCTATTTGGGGGCGTAATAGTATGGCAACATAGAAAAAAAAACTTTCATACATTTTCTGAGGAATTTTAAGACTTTCTCAAAGAAAGTATTCTTCCCAAATGTGAGAAGGAGCTCCATCAACAAAAAAGACTTGAAAGCAAAATCTTGAAGAGATATTTGTATGCTCGGGTTTATAACAGCATCATTCACAAAAGCCAAAAGGTGGAAGCAACCCAAGTGCCTAGCAACAGAGGAGTGGATTAGCACAATATGATATCTACGTACAATGAAATATGATCCAGCCTTAAAGAGGGAGGCAATTCCGACACATGCTGCAATATGGATGAACCTTCAGATGTAATGCTAAATGAAATAGGTACTCATATAAGTGGAACCCTGTGGTATTCATCTTTTGGTTGTTAGCTTGAGACAGAAAATCAAAGGGTGGTATCAGGGGGTAGGAAAAAGAAGGAATGAAGCGTTGTTTCATGGGTATAGGGCTTCAGTTTTGCAAGATCAAAAGATAGATTGCACAAAAATTTGAAGGTGCTAACACTGCTGAACTGCATTTAAAAACTGTGAAGACGGTAAATTGGGTGTTGTGAATATTTTACCACAATTAAAATTTTAAAAATGTAGGGGACTCTACAATATTTGGTAGTGAGATATGGACAACCTTGAAAATATTTTCTATCACTCAGAGTTTGCTGGTTTATAAAAAAACAAAAAACATACACACACCCTCTACTTTCAAAGTAAAGGTGATAGATGCACAATGAATTGAAAAGTAACTACTCTTTGAAAGGAACTGAAGTTACCGTGAGAACATGTTGAAAACATATTCAAAAGTATTTCCATCTCTGTGTGTTGTTGCAGATAATTACACAAACGTAGCCCTATAAAAAATTCTGAGTGTTCACACTAAAAATAAATATTTAAGCTATTTAATAATTTCTCAAAGAGTTTTAATGGTTTATAATCCAGTTGGCAAAACAACAGCAAGCAGTGTCCAATTAGTTTGTAAGAACAAGTGGTTAACATCAGGGAATATTTTTAAAATTATACACCAATTTTTTTTTTTTTTTTTGAGTTGGTAGTCTCACTCCGTCGCCCAGGCTGGAGTGCAGTGGCAAGCTCAAAGCCACTGCAGCCTCGACCAGCTGGGCTCTGGTGATCCTTCTGCTTCAACCTTCAGACTAGCCAGAACTGCAGGAGTGGGCTATCATGCCCAGCTGATTTTTGATTTATGGTAGAGACGAGGTCTCCCCAAGTTGCCCAAGCTGGTCTTGAACCCATGGGCTCAGGCAATCCACTAGTGTGGGGCTCCCAGAGTTCTGGGATTACAGGCTGAGCCACCGAGTCCAGCCTGCACCCAAATTTCAGCAAACATTTCTGTGTAATTAAAAGACAAGATAGAAAAATGAGTATCATGATTTAGTAAGCCTAGTCTATGACAGGTTCCTTCCATTTGTATCTATGAATATTTATAAAGGATGTTTTTAAGATAAAACAGTCAAGATTCAAAAATTGAGATTCTGACCAGAATGTGGATTCATTACATTACTGAGCTTTGACCCATGATTTTTTTTTTAATGAAGCATATTAAATCACACAATTCTCATGAATGAGTGCAAAAGAGTTTGGTATCATAAATAAAAATAAGTAAAATAATTTTTAAAGTATTATTTCTCTCATGCATTTAAGTCTGTTAATTTCTATCTTACATATATCTTATAAAGTACAGAATATACTGGTATGTAGTATATGTCCATAACTCATGAATAAACTGTGTTCATACATACATTTTTAAAAAGCAATATGCATATAAAACATAGATCACTGGTCTAAAAAGTCATGAAAACAAGTTAGGAAGAAATCTATGAACTTTGCTTTTTAAACACACTGAATGGTTAAGCAACTATTTTTAGAGTTGTTTGTTAAGTAGTATTATTGTAATAACAGGACTAACACCTGCTAGGCGTAATAAAAAGATGAAAACAATGTGGTGATTTCTACTTTTGAAGGACTAATCTTCTGGACAGGTCATTTAACCTAGAGCCCACTCACAGACTTTAAAGAGATCTGAAATTCTGTAAAATTAAATGTGAAGTTTGACACATATACTCAAGTGCTTTACCTCTGGAGAAGTGAAATTCATAGTTTTTATCAGATTCTCAAATTAGTTGGTCTCTCACCAAAAGGTTGACACAGCATAGTCATGGAAGATATTGATGCACTTATAAAAATTATAATGCATCAAACCCAATAATAGAAGCATATGCCAAATAGTATGGCAATATAGAGAAGAAAACTTTTTTAAGAAAAATATTCTTCCAAAATATGAGAAGGAGCTCCATTAATAAAAAAGAGCCTTTCAGGCAGCAGGAAGAAGGTACAACTTGGAAAAGTAAAATTACCTGCTTTATTTAAGGAAAAGAAATTGTCTGGTTTAGCAGTAGAAAAAGATACATAAAATTGAAGACTGAGGTCAAGATGTTACGATCTTGTATTTCATGCCAGGGAGTTTGCACTAAAAGTTTTTGAGCAAAGAAAAAGCATAATACTAAAAACTGCATTTTACAAGAAGTCCTGGACAGGAGCGGTGGCTCACGCCTATAATCCCAGTACTTTGGGAGGTCAAGGAAGGAGGATTGCTTGAGCCCAGGAGATCAAGACCAGCCTGGGCAACACAGCAAGACCTCATCTCTACACAAACACACACAAAAAATCAGACATGGTGGTATGTACCCATAGTCTCAGTTACTGGAGAGGCTGAGGCAGAAGGATCATCAGAGGCCAAGGAGGTCAAGGTTACAGTGAGCTGTGATTGTGCTACTGCACTCCAGCCTGGGCAACAGAGTAAGACTGACTAAAGAGAAAAGAAAAAGTGCTGGTGGCAGAGAACAGAATGGCTCGCTTGGAGAAAAGACTACTACAGGCTGGCAATAGTGCAGGCAGGAAGTGACGGAGGTCTAAATTCAGACATGGAATCTAAGGGAAAGAAGTTAACAGGCAAAATCATCAGGACCCATTGACAGGTTAGGTATAAAGATGAGAAAACAATCTGGGATGACATTTCTTGGTTGCACAAATGGAGACAGTGATAAAACTTGGGTTCGAGACCCGCCTGGGCAGTTAGACCTCATCTCTACAATAAATCAAAAAATCAGCCGGGCGTGGTAGCACACACCTGTAGTTCTGGCTACTTGGAAGGCTGAGGTGGAAGGATTGCCGGAGCCCAGCAGGTCGAGGCTGCGGTGGCCGGGAGCGGCCACTGCACTCCAGTCTGGGCGACAGAGTGAGACTCAAACTCAAAAAAAAAAAACTTGCTGAGGAGAGAATACCAAAGGAGCATCACTGAGAGAGAAAATTGTTTAAATTTCATTTTGGACACATCCAATTATAAATTTATGCAGCAAGCCTAGAGCTCAAAATCATGGTGCATGCCAAAGGTTTGGAATTTATTGACTATAAATTCTGAGGAATTTGAGGAGTTTAATCGAGGGAAATGCAGCATGTAAGAGAAAATTGAAGGCGATACATAGTTCTAACTATGAAAATATTGAGGTCACCTTAAGAATGCACACCTTGGGCACAGTGGCTCAAGCCTATAATCCCAGCACTTTGGGAGGCTGAGGTCAGGAGATGGCCTGAGCCCAGGGGTTCGAGAACAGCCAGGACAACTTGGCGAGACCTCATCTCTACAATAAAATAAAAAATTAGCCAGGCAAGGTAGCATGTGCCTATAGTTCTAACTACTTGGAAGACTAAGGCAGAAGGATCGCCAGAGCCTAGCAGGTGGACACTGGGGTGGCCGTGAGCATGCTACTGCACTCCTGCCGGGGGACGGAGTGAGACTCTGACTCAAAAAAAAAAAAATGCACACCTTTGTCAATGTCACTTAAAAAACTCCCAAGTCAGCGCAAAAACCACTCTTCCATTTGGAAAAGGAAAAAAGAGAGAGAGAGAGAATTACCAACCTTTCCTCATTTAGTAGCTGGAGTAGCAATGGTGTCCTCACAGGTCAAGTCCTGCAAGCTGAAGCTGGGATTGAGATCAGTGTGCTACCACTTAGCCTAAAAAACACAGATGGGCCTTCACCTCATTGCATCTATTTCAGGGATGTCCAACCTTTTGGCTTCCCTGGGCCACATTAAGGAAAGAGGAATTGTCTTGGGCCACACGTAAACTACATAATATAGTTAGCGTATATACATAGTAAGACTTTTTTTATATAAAGTTTAGAAAAAATGAGAACAGTATAAAACTAGTGGGAAATTTGACCTTGTTCTTGTAAAACGAATCTATGCATGTCTGGTTTGATGGGAGTGGTCGCAATTCTTACTGAGTTCTCAAGGTGCTCATCAGAAATGTTTGTTTGAATTTGGCTCTTCGTGTGCTTCATCAGTGAAAGCAGTTGCTCGCCAATGTGTGCGCTGCCAAAAAGTGATGCCATGAATAAGGCGTGACTGTGAACTTCTAAAACGAAATGACGCATGGGGTCTCGAAGAAAAGAAATGCTACAAAACACATGATGTTAAAAGATGTTTGGGGCTGCATGACTAGCTGTCCTGGGCTGCGTGCAGTCCGCAGGCCATAGGTTGAACATAGCCTGCTCTATATCCTTGACACACTTATGCAGATCAGCTCCACACAGGTTGATGCTATGTGAACCAACACTCCCTGAGAGCAGGAAGGACAACAGTGGAGAGACCAAGAGACACCCTCACCCTCAAAAGCTCCACAAGGAGGGTGAGTTATCACGCTGGCTGTTGAGATATACTGAATTTGTAAGTTGCAGGTACGAAGCCGGTGGGAATGAACAGGGCCAACCAGAAGATGGGGAAAAATGCAGAGGTCACAAATGGAAATCCGTTTTTCGCAGAGCCAACAAAGTTTTGTTTCACCTATACAATGACTTTAAAACTCACGTTATCTGCCAACATTTAAGAATTGAGAGACTTCACCACCACCACCACCACCACCCTGAAAAAAAAAAAAAATTGAATTCAAGCTTCTCTTAAAAAATTAGAAGAAAATTCAACACTGGGCTCATGTTGTCACTCAGTAATCAGTGGAACTTCAATAAGCCACCACTCTCATTGTCTTCACTAATTTTGTTTATCTGCCTGCTCCTTGTAGGCATCTGAATTTGTGACCCTTTGGGTAGAATTAGAAAAGAAATCTAGGTGGCCAGGTGCAGTGGCTCGCACCTGTAATCTTAGCTACTTGGGAGGCTGAGGTGGAAGGATCATTTGAGCCCAGAAGTTTGATACAAGCCTAGACAACATAGTAAGATCCCCATCTCTACAAGAAATGTCTTAAAAATTATTTAGGCATGGTGGCACATGCCTGCAGTCCCAGCAACTTGGGAGGCTGAGGTGGGAGGATCTCGAGTCCAGGAGTTTGAGGTTATAGTGAGATATGAGCACATCATTGCATTCCAGCCTGGGCAACGAAGGAAACTCTAACTCAGAAAGAAAAACAGAAAGTGAGACCGAGAGAGAGAGAGACAGAGAGAGAGAGAAAGAGAGAGAGGAAAACTGAATGTGTGCATCCTGTTACCACTGCTTATAAGCCATTATCTCTTTCTTACTAAAAATAAGATCTTTAAGATCAGAATTTATGCTTTATTCATCTTTTCATTCCCACACTACTCTGACCTGGGCTCTACACATAATAGGTATTCTCAAAGCATTTTCTAGAAGTGTTTTGTTTTGTTTTGTTTTAAGTTTGGGTTAAGTTAGTGTTGGCATATTAAGACTTTATAAAATTTGAATCTGATGCTAATTTACTCAAAGGCACATGCATGATTCATTCCCCCATTCACTGTCATTACCCTAAACACTTACTCTGATCAGAGTAATAAAACAGGAACAGCCTATTACATGTCTAATTTACCTGTGAAAGGTTTATTGCCTCTTGCATGAGTAGCAAAAGTATGCACACCCAGGACTAAGTAATAGGGCTAGTAAGTTCTGTGTCATACAAAAAATATAATAAAACCTCAAAAAAATAAAAATAATGTTCTTTTTAGTTGATTGAGCTATTACTTCATTTTCCCTATCATTTTTCACTCAGAAAGGTAATACCAAAAAACTTGAGATAACATATTTTGATGACTGAAACGGTAAAGGATAGAGAAGAGAAATTTCCATTTTTAAAGAGATGAAAAAATTCAACCTGCTAATCAGAATCATATCAGAGTCTTATAGTTTCACTGGCTTTTGGCAGCAAGTTTTTACTGTAATTTGGGAATATAAAAGAATTGTATTATTGAGATCATAGAAAAACTAGAGACTTCCATCCCAGGGTGTTGCCTAACTTTTTTCTGCTAACTAAAGAAAGCAAGACATCAGTTCATATTAGAAATAAGATACAGCGAGTCTGATATAAAAGTTAGGCAGTCAATAATAAAGATTTATAGTCTAAGATTTACTCCCATTTCCAATAGTTCCTCAAACCAAACATGATAAAAATAAATTTTGTGTAATCACATTAGCTCATTAATCACACAAAGACTTGACTGTTGACCCTTCACCTTTTCTAACAGGACTGAGGAAGTCAATAAACTGATAAAATAAAATGAAGTCTCTGTCAGAATTTAAAAAAGGAAAAAAAACCTTCTTTGATGATTAAGAAAGATGTACACTCAAGATTCAGACCAATTTTCCAAAAATTTCATCAAGAATCAAGATTATACCAAAAATGGAAATTTTTTTGTAATCTCTCTTTTAAAGCAAGAGAGAGAGAGAGAGAGAACAAATTTTAATGAGCTTCCCTGTTCACCTTGATTAAATCAGAACTTTCGAGAAAGTAACCTAGCAGAACTTCAGAAATGTGAAGTTCAAGTTCAACTAATGAAGGAACAAAGACTTTAATTTTAGCTGAATGGTCTTCACATGTCTGTGTCAGTTTCGCACTCTATTGGATCTTTTGGAACAAAAGGGCCAGACCCTCCTACTGGGACTCTTTCGCTGAAGCCCTGGGTACTATTGTTGATTTTATCCTAAAGGGCTTGGGAACACATTTTATAAACATGAAAACAGAGAGCAAATAAGTGTGAGAAACATCCAGTGAAAGAAGGTCAATGGAAATAGCTCACATGCTGTCAAAGTCCCACCGGATTTCTTTTAAAAGGAGGTAGGTAGATACATTTCTGGTTGGTGTGTTTGATCAGAGAGAGGTTTGAAAATGATATTCATTTGTCCCTTTCCTTACATGTGAAAATGATCACTAATTTCTCAGGGAGGAGTACCCTGCTGGGTTACCAACTGCTGGGCTCATCCTCTCGTACAACCAAATGCCTTATTTTCAGCCTGAGACTCAGGGATGCTTTCTTTGGACAAATCAACGTTGGCTTCATATATGGAAATTCTCCTTCGCAGGGTTACCCAATGCAAACGAAACCCTGAATTCCATGACACCTGCAAACCATTTCTCCTCTTCTGACTGGATTTGGCACAGTGAAGCAGGAATCAGAACCAGAAAGCCAGGGACTCATCTGCCAAATGAATGCTATTTCAGGATGTCTTCAGTGTTATTGTTTTCCTTTTAAATGAAAATGAAATAAAGTCATATGATAACACCACAATGAATTTTGCACATGCTAAAATATAAAAGGGAGGACATTACTTCTTTCAATATACGTGAAACACATTTTGTACTGGAACAAACAACTTGAAAACATATCATATGCACAAATGACATCTGAAAGGAACTGTTGCTTATGAAACTGGGAAAGAAGAGAAACTCCATCCATTGGCAGAGGACTGCCAAAAATAGATATTAAAAACCCCAAACCTTTCTCATTTTAAGTCAAGGAATGAAATTAGCCGCCTATAAATCTTACCGCTAAATCAAAAGAGGAAAATCATCAAACTTGAGTAGACAAATCTTTCCAACTAACTATATGAATAATTCAGCCTAAGAAAGCCACTAGTATCCAGTGTAAAATCTCTCCTATGCAATAGAAAGTTTTCTCAGAATCTCAGAGGAGTTCCAAGATTGAATTTCTCATGACAATGGTTATGACAAACTAAAAATTCCATCATGAAATATAAAGCTGACATGAGCCTAGTAATCCATTTAGTCAGGAAACATTCAGGAACTATGAACCAGCTGGAAAAGACACACCCAATACAAACCTATGTCTGTTCTGTTATCTATTCAGTACATATTTATTGAGGACCTACCACATGCTTGGCACCATGCTGGGAGCTGGGGTGTGAGCAAGACAGACATGGGGTTTTTCTCAGGCAGAGAATAAAAGGTCGCACTTTCTAATACTGGGCATGCCAAGCCATAAGTGAGAGTGACAGCTCAGATTCAAAAAGGTGCTATCTTCATCGGTGTCAGAATGAGAAAACTCTTAGATCCAAAGCCAAACAATTGATGGGGTTGCAAAAGATAAAAGTATGCTTAAATCACTTGCTAGTAAAAAAAATTTTTTAATTGTATAGCTTTTGTATGAATTGTTTTTGCTTTGTTTTACAAAAGAAAAAAATACTTAAATCACTTTTATTAGTAAAAAAAAATGTGCATGAAGTTTGTGTGAATTGTTTTTGTTTTCCTTTGTTTTTTGTTGCTGTTATTCTTGTTCTTCTGTCTTATCTCCTTGTAGATCAAATTATGGGTGGGTTGGAGTAGAATTAATGTTACCAAACACAGAACACTGACTCGCATTTAGAGCCTTTGGCACGGAGCTGATCCAGACAGACATCATCATTGGGCTGCAATGCCTACTTTATCCATTTTATTAATTATATTCACAGAACATGTGTTAATATCATCCAAATGGCACCAGGGACTTAGAAAACATCTCTCAATACATATCTACACATATTGAATAGCTAACGGATTAAGAATTTTAGGAATTACAAACAGGCTGGCAAACGCAGATGGGCTGGGTCTATATGAAAATGTAATAAACTTCTAATAAAACATTTGAGCAAACTCACACATCTGTGGACAGATGGGAGACATTATGTAATACAGGTCATTGCTACAGCAACCTCTAACCCCCGGCTTGCTGTTGCTGGGCCAAGGTTGAGTATAAGGGGCCTTTATGAGTTTCCCTTCTCTGTCCGCATTCAGAGAAATCAGTTTTAATCTTTCTAAGATGAGCTATTAAAATAGACAGCCTTTGACCCACACCCATGAAAAGGATGCACAAAATACCCCAAATCTTTGACCCAGGACACAAGGTCTCATTGCTTGCATTTGTTTGTTTTTTGAAAACACAATATTTCCATGAATACACTTTGCTACTTGCCAGAAGTTTTTGTCTCTGACATTTGCACTATCTAGATAGTGATATTTGAGGTGGGCTCTTGAGTGTAACTTTGGGGAGTTAATTTCTGAAGTGGTCAAATAGCTATACACTTAGAACAGTGCCCAGCGCATGGTAAGTATTCAATGAATGTTAGTAACAATTATTGGTATTGTTGTATTGCAACACAAAATAAAATGAGAGATAGGTTCAGAAAAAAAAATTTTTTTTTTTTTTTTTGAGTCAGGGTCTCACTCTGTTACCCGGGCTGGAGTGAGGTGACACAGTCGTGGCTCACCACAGTCTCAACCTGCTGGGCTCAGGCGATCCTCTCTCCTCAACTTCCTGAGAAGCTGGAATGACAGATTCAGAGTTATTAAAAAGTTATATTCACCAGACTAAGTAAATAATATGAAATTAGTACCCATAAGTTCTCCTTCTAAAGAGAATGCAAATAAATTTGTGGGTGTGTATACATTTTACTGAACTGCAGGGCAACATTAGAATGTCCTCTTTCCACCTACTTACTAACCTTCAACTTGATATTTTGGAATGACCTTCCTGGGATTGAAAGTATATCCCCTGGGGTATTCAACACTTAACATGGAACAATCTGGAAGCACTTGAGGGAGGGGAAGAGGAAGGAGGGAAAACAATTCTGTAGCATCTGAGTGCAAAGCTATAAAAGGAATACCTGAGGGTGGGTAATTTATAAGGAAAAGAGATTGATTCGGCTCACAGTTTTGCACGGCACTGACCTCTGCTAAGCTTCTGTAAGGTCTCAGGAAACTTACCATCATGGCAGAAGGCAGAGAGGAAGCAGGCATGTCACATGGTGAGAGTAAAAGCAAGACAGCAAGAAGAAGTTGCCAGGCTCCTTTAAACAACCAACTCTCACATAAACTACTAGAGCAAGAATGCATTATAGTGAGATTAGCACCAAGCCATTCATGAGGGATCCACTGCCATAATCCAATCACCTTCCACCAGGGACCTACCCCCTCCAACACTGGAGATCACATTTCAACTTGAGACTTGGAGGGAACAACTCAAACTACATCAGTGAACTTGAGGAAGTGTGTCTTAGAGACCGGATATTTACGCAAGTTTTGGCATCAGTTATACATGGATTCAGCCTTCTTACTTTTTTGGCCATGTGACCTAAGTCATGTTCTTTATTACCCAGTTTCCTAATCTGTAAAATAGAGATGAAAACAGCATGTAAAATGGAGACAAAAATAGTACCGAAAATTGTTGTAAGATTTAAATGAAGTATGTATGTAAAGCACTTAGCACAGTGTACAGCACATAGTAAGTATTCAATAAATGTTAGTAACAATTATTGTATTTCAGATCCAGGTACAAAGGCAAAATCAACTAAAAATATTAGTGCTCAATTATCAGAATTCTGAGACCTACCAGGAATACCAGGGGGAAAAGAAAAAAAAAAAAAAAAATCAAACACCACAAAATGTTTAGTAAATGTGCCATGAGTCGGTACTTAAAATTCTTCCTTATAAGCTAAATCATTTATCACATACTTACAGTTAGGTCTTAGATTTTTTTTTTTTTTTTTTTTTTGGTCCATCAATGCCAACAAATTGCTAATATGAAGACCACCAATGAAGAAAAGTATGTGTCTACTCTTCCAGTATGGAAGACTAAGAACAAGAAATGAAACTGGCACTTCATTATAAAATTCACAAGTTTGAGAGATTATTTTTCCCAGTCAGAATTCTTAGAATTTCATAGCGAGAAATGAAAATTTTGTGTTTTGATTTGTCAAATATTTTATTATAAAACTTCCTATACACATATGTAAATTCGTAGAGAGTATTATAGTAATAAACACTGGTATGCTCTTCTCACCCAACTTTAAAAAAGCATTATGAGTACCCTCAGGGCTGCCATGTTGAACAATTGCAAAAGGTCCTGTTCTTTTTGGAGTAAAAAGTGAGTGAGCTTCCTGGAGGATAACACATTGTATTCTATGTAAATGGAGCCCACTAGGACAGAGCTATGCAGGCTTGAACTTAGACACAATCAAAGAATTTCAGCAAAATCTTCCTTATATCTCTTAGGTGTCACCATCTTGAATTTGGTGTTTACTATTCCTGGCCCTAGTTCTATACTTATATAGAACTTATACTTATATATGTACTTATGGATATAAATAAAAATACTGTTTTGAACTTATATAAACAGTATTATTCTTTATGAATCCTTCTGTAAATTGCTTATGAGTTCAATATTATGCTTCTAAGATATATTCCCGTTGATATCAATAGCTCTAGTTCACTTACTTTACTGAATAGTATTTTATTTTATATATA
>NW_007258448.1:739175-744037 GCF_000164805.1 Carlito syrichta | reverse complement strand
TTTTTTTTTTTTTTTAGTTACAGTCTCTCTCCATCGCCCAGGCTGGAGTGCAGTGGCTTGCTCACAGCCACCTCAGTATTGACCTACCTGGCTCAGGCAATCCTTCTGCCTCAGCCTTCCAAGTAGCCGGAACCACAGGTTCCACATGACCAGCTAATTTTTTGTTTTATTGTAGAGATAAGGTCTCACCAAACTGACCAGGCTGTTCTCAAACCCATTGGGCTCAGGTAGTGCTCTTACCTTGGCTTCCCAAAGTGCTAGGATGATAGTATTATATTTTTTAAAAATGATTTATCCATTCTCTTTTTGGTGAAAATTTGAAGGGTTTTTTCCTTCCTACTTTTTTTGGAATGAGAGCATTGTAAGTATTCAACAAATGATAAGCCATTATTATGTTTTGTTTTGAATTCAACACATTGGTGAGCAGTATCTATTCATATGCCATCTTGTGTGCCTTCTATAAATCAGTATCTGAAAGGCTAAAACTATATTTATCAGACTCTTTCACAGCAAGAGATCCACATATGACTTAGGGTTGGTCAAAGATAATCATGAAAGGCTTTCGGACCAGGCGCCATGGTTCACATATGTAATCCCAGCACTTTGAGGAGCTGAGGAAGGATTGCCTGAGCCCAGGAGTTGGAGACCAGCCTAGGCAACATAGCAGGACCTCATCTCTACAAAAAATAAAAAAATCAGCTGAATGTGGTAGCATGCATGCACCTATAATCCCAGCTACTTGGGAGGTTGAGGCAGAAGAATTGCCTGAGCCCAGGAGGTGGAGGCTGTGAGCTGTGATTGCACTCTAGCCTGGGCGACAGAGTGAGACTTCAATTCAAAAAAAAAAAAAAGTTTTCACTCTTTTTTTAAACTTTTATATTAAAGATGTGGGGTGCAATTCAGGGTTAGGGATACAAATGGTCATTGTACAGGTAAAGCTTGGGCCTCACTTTGGTCCCCACTTCATCTGGTTTGAGATCAGGAACCCTTATTGGTGAAGTTTGCGTCTCCCACCCCAGGCAGTTTCCCTCTACTGCCAATCCCTTTCTTATAGTATTGATAATTGTTGGGGGTCCCCTTATGAATGAGAACATGTGGCATTCAGTTCTTTGTTTCTGTGATTAAAGAGTTTTCACTCTTGAAGTAAGATAGACACAGCACTCCTGCTATTTCTGCTGCTGTTGTTGAAAGCATGATCACAGAACTATTGACAGTAATGGCAGAAGTCCTCATGGCTGCTCACTCTGTGAGGTTTGAGAGGCAAGATAGAGCGTATCCATTTTGGCACTGTGAATTGTTGCAGGCCTGCCGGGGGTCCCGAACTGGCAGACGCAGCAACAGCGTTCCTAACGATGTGAGGGTTTCTTACTTGTGGCGGCTTCCTGCTCATGGTAGTGGGTGGTTTTGTTCTATGACCAGCAGCTTCCTGATCATAAAAGAAACAGCCTCAATAATCCACTCCATAGTGTAGCTTTAGAAGTCATCCCTAAAAACTCAACCAAGAGTCTTTTTTTTTCCATCCTCGTAATGATTTCATTTAATACCCTGAAATTAGAGATGGATTTAGCACAAAACCACTGAAGCTTAAGACATCAGAGACCCTCACTGCATGAACTCATGCCTGGATATGTATTTTTATAAGAATGTCAAAAGTGAGATATTTTAACTGCTCTTTTGTCTCTTTCCACTTGAATGTCCCCTAAGATAAACTTTTATTTAGTATTTCCCATGTTAATGGAGTAGCCTCAGGCATTTGGGGGATCCAGTTAAGGAAAAACAGAGTTGGTTATATATTTTTGTTGGATTAACAGAGATATTTTTGTGTTTGTAGTCACACCTGATACCCATTGTGTAGAATCACCCAGCTTCACGACATGAGGAGACAGAGCTAGAGATCACACGATACACCAGAAAAGTGGGCAGTGGAGAACCAACAAAGATGAAAACTGACACAGCCAGAAACAAATCTGTGGACAACTCTTCCAAATCTTACTTCATGTAAGAAAGAAACTTGACATGGTTTTCCCATTTTGGCAATAATTATAAAAATTTACATGGCATTACCAATAACGCGTTGTAAAGATGAAAGAAATTTTCTATACTATCAATAATAATTTAAAAATTTAGTTATTCACAAAAATATGATACTACAAAGTCATCATCAGTCAAAGAGTAAGCGAGGCAAGATATGTAAGAAAAAGACCATAAAGGTGTATCCTTTTGATTAATAAAAATATAATACATATTACTTTTCTAGATGTTGTCATGTTTGCAGTACATGTCAGATTTTTAGAATTTGTAATAATTAATTTTCTTGTTATGAATAAATCTGAGTTTCATACCTAATTTTGCATTTGTGTCTTTTTCCTAAAGCTTATATTAAAGTAATGCCCCCCAAACACGTAGATCCTTCTCTGCCAGTAATAAATCAATTCTTAAACAAGCTGAAGTGAATTCTGTTCTCTGCAATGAAATTCCAAATTAGAAAATTAGATTATTAGTATCAACTGTGGTTTCATGCAACAGAGTTTCAAGGAAATGGACCTCTGGAATTGGTCATCTCATCTGGGTGGGTTTGAAAGCAGTGATAACCTAATTAACAATGGATGGTAATCTCTGCTTGCCTGGAATAAAGTACCTGTCAAAATGGAAGACAGACCGGCCAACTGCTGCACAAACCCCTATGATGAGAATGAGAAATAAAGAAATATGGAAGGATTTGACTAATTCTAACCACACTGGAGAATTTACAAAATAAAGCACCAAGTTCTACATTTTAAATTCTTAGCTCAATGCACAGAGGATTCAGAGGACTTTTATAATTTCCCTAAGATAATTCTCAAACTTCAACATGCATAGAATTCCCTAGAGGACTTTTTAAAGTACAAACTGCTGGTTCCCCAGTCCCCACAGCTTCTGATTCAATAGATCTAGGGTGGAGCCTGAGAATTTGCATTTCCACCCAGTTTCGAGGTGATGCCAGTGCTGTTGCTCCAGGGATCACAATTTGAGAACCACTGCCCTAAATGAATATCACACCTCTTATACCTGCAAGAGAGATCTATCTATCAATCAGATTAAATAGGTTGTTGAAATACAATGGAATTCCAAATAGGTTGTTGTTTAAGTAAAATTCATAGCGTTACTTAGTCTTTTATGTGGAAGTTGGCACATTAATTAGGAAAATACAGATGCTATGAGTCAGAATGGGGAGATTCGAGTGGATTTAGATAACTCTGAGTAACTGAACCTCCAAGCCCCACTGAGCTTTCCGTTCTAGTAAATGTAGCCCCTCCCACTTCTGTCAGATAAATCTGCCATGTTTAAAGATCCATTGTGATTGCAACTGCAGTAATTACCTTGCAAGGAGATGCCATTTCTCCTGCTCCATCCTTCCACCACTCATCCACTCTGGACATAGAGTCAGGTCCCAGCAGACCCCAGAGGTGTAAGTACACAGTCTGGCTGGAAATAATCTTTTTATAATGAAATAATCTTAAGAGTTTGCTAAATTGTATTGGCATATTTGTGTGCTGAGTAACCAGAAAGGTGCCATGTAGTATATATGGCAGACTGTAATTCACAAGCGCCAGGACCAGAAAGCTAAAAACAATTCCCCTTCTCCTTTACAACCAGCTTCTGGAAGTGATTTTTGGCAAATAGAAATGAGACAGAGATTGCACTTCTGCTCATTCTGTGCTCTCTGCAGACAGTTATGACCATGGAGTTGGTGCTGACCAATCCCAGTGGCCAATCTGGCACTTTGTAGAAGTCAAGAGCCAGGACCAGGTCCCTGTTTCATTGGTGTGGATTATAGCAGACATGGCATTGATGTCAACCCAGCAGCAGTAGCAATAGTCTGCTGATCATGGCAGTTTCCTGAGGATGACAGTTACCTAGTATGACAAATTACTGACATTGGCAGTGGCAGTACAGCTCAGAAGCCAGCAGCTTCCTGATCACAGAGGAGTCAAAAACTCCTTAGTGGGTCCAGTTCTGTGGTTTTGGGAAGTCATTCCTAAAAGCCTAGGGTCTTCAGCCCTCTTCATAATTCTAAAGGAATTAAATAACTTATAATAAACACCTTGCTGCTTAACTTGCTAGAATAGATTCTGTTCCTCACAAATGAACCCTGACTGACACAGAGCACGTGCGTGAAAGTATCTCCAGGATATATCGCCAGGAGTATAATTGTTGGGTCACAGAGTTGGGTCACATTTTTCACTTGACTAGATATTGCCAAATTGTTCTTCAAATCGTCGTGCCAATTTACAGTCCCATCAGAAAATCCCACAAAAATCTGGGACTTTTAATTTTTGGTAAATCGATTGATACAAAAAAGTATCTTACTGATTTTTTGTACATTGATGGGTTATTCAGTTTTCTTTTGTAACAAATTGGTCATATATACTTCATTCATTTTTATGTGGACTTGCTTATCTCTTTCTCAATTTATATGAGTTATTTTGGCTACTAAATCTTTGCAATTGCAAATATCTTCTAGCTAATGGTATGCCTTTTTCTCTTTCTAATGCTATTTTTACTATATAAGAAGTTTTCAGCATGCCTCAGTGGCTCACACCTATAATCCTAGCACTTTGGGATGCTGAGGTAAGATCACTTGAGCCCAGGAGTTTGCGACCAGCCTGAACAAATTAGCAAGACCGTATATCCATAAAAAATAATTTTAAAAAAGAAAAACTGTTTCACAGTAACACAGTTATTTAGCAATCTTCATTGTTCATTATTTTTGTATCTTATGTAAGAAATTTTTTGTTTCTTACATGTCATAAAGATATTCTCTGCCGGGCTCGGTGGCTCAGCCTGTAATCCTGCGCCTTTGGGAGGCTGAGGTGAATGGA
>NW_007258448.1:726804-738991 GCF_000164805.1 Carlito syrichta | reverse complement strand
CCAACTCAAAAAAAAAAAAAAAAAAGATATTCTCCTCTATCTTCTTTTAAAAATGTACATTTTCATTTCTACCTCTGCAATAAATCTGAGATTAATTTTGGAACATATATATAATGTAATTTTAATTTTGCATATAAATAATCAATTGTTTTAGCACTGTTTGTTAAGTAGCTTGTCTTTACCCTATTCATTTATTTTATTTTATTAATTATAGATATGTGGCGTACAAGTCAGGATTAGCTACACAAGTAGGCTGCATGCAGGTGAAGTTTGGACCTCCAACGGACCCTCACTTCCTCTGGTTTAGGACCAGATACGCTTTGTGATGCTACATGTCGCCTCCCTCCCTTTCTCCCCTGGCAGTGCCCAGCAACTGCCAATCACTCCCTTGTGCAAATGTGATTCATGTTCGGTCCCACTTATGAGTGAGAACATTCGGTATTCAGTTCTTTGTTTCTGTGATAGAACACCAAGTATGATGGTCTCCAACTCCATCCAATTTGCTATATTCAATGATTTTGCTCTTCTTTATGGCTGCATAATACTCCATCAGGTATATGTGTCACATTTTCTTTATCCAGTCCACTTTTGATGGGCAGTGGGGTTAATTCCATGTTTTTGCTATTGTGAATAGTACAGCTATAAACATGAGTGTGCAGGTGTCTTTTTGGTAGAGATTTATGTTCCTCTGGGTATGTTCCCAAGAGAGGTATCATTGGATAGTATGGAAAGTCAATTTTTAGTTCTTTTAGGAATCACCACACTGCTTTCCATAGAGGTTGAACTAACCTGTACTCCTACCAACAGTGTAGAAGTGTTCTCCTTTCTCCGCACCTTTGTCAGCATCTGTTGTTTTTTTATTTATTGATAAGGGTCATCCTTACTGAAGTTAGGTGGTATTTCATTGTGATTTTGATTTGCATTTCTCTGATGATTAGTGAGGCTGAGCATTTTTTCATGTATCTGTTGGTTGTTTATAAATCTTATTTTGAAAAATGTCTATTCAGTTCCTTTGCCCACTTTTTGATAGAATTGTTTGTTTTTTTCCATTCAGTTCATTTGAGTTCCTTTTAGATCCTGGATGTTAGGCTTTTGTCAGATAACAATTAGAAAATATTTTTTCCTGTTCCAGGGGTTGTCTCTCCACTTTCTTGATTGTTTTTTTCCTGTGCAAAAGCTTTTCAGTTTGATGAGGTCCCACTTGTCTATCTTATCATGTACGGAATTTGCTTTTTGGGATTTGATCAAGAATTGGGTGTCTACTCAAATGTGCATAAGAGTGTTTCCTACATTTTCTTCTAGGATTCTTATAGTTTGAGGTTTTACATTTAAATCTTTGATCCATTTAGAGTTGATTTTTTTATATGGTGATAGGTAGGGGTCCTGTTTCTTTCTTCCCCATGTGGTCAGCCAGTTCCCAGCACCATTTGCTAAAAATGCATCTTACCCCAGACGTTGTTATTGGTGGCTTTGTCGAAGATGAGTTGGTTGAGAGATCAAGTTTTTGCTTCCATAATCTCTGTCCTGTTCCATCAGTCTATGTGTTTATTCTTGTAGCAGTATCAGGCGGTTTATTAATGTTGTCTTGTAATAAAGTTTAAAGTCTGGAAGTGTGATACTTCTCACTTTGTTCCTTTTGCTGAGCATTGTTTTGGCTATTCATGCTCTTTTTTGTTGCCATGTGAATTTCTGTATCATTGTTTCCTGGTCTGAGAAGAATGATGTTGGCAATTTAATGAGTATGGCATTGAATCTGTAGATTGTCTTGGGTAGAATAGACATTTTGACAATATTGATTCTTCCAATCCATGAGCATGGAATGTTTTTCCATTTGTTTGTATCATTCTTGATTTCTTTGAGCTACATTTTGTAGTTCTTGTAAAGGTCTTTCACTTCTCTGATTAGGTGGATGCCAAGGTATTTCTTTTTCTTTTTTTCTTTTTTCTTTTTTTTTTTTTTTTTGTAGCTATCGTGAATGGGAGTGTGCTTTTTATTTGGCACTCCACTTGTTGCTGGTTGTATAGAAATGCAACCGCCTTTTGCACATTGATTTTGTACCCCAAGACTTTACCAAAGTCATTTATCAGTTTGAGGAGGGTTTTGAGAGATTTCCTAGGGTTTTCAAGTTATAGGATCGTATTGTCCACAAAGATAGCTTAACATTCTCTTCTCCTATTTGGATACCCCTGATTTACTTTTCTTGCCTGATTGCTCTGGCGAAGACTTCCAGTACCATGTTGAACAGGAAGGGTGAGAGTGGGCATCCTTGTCTAGTTCCTGTTCTGAGGGGGAATGCTTCCAATTTCTGCCCATTGAGCAAATTGTTGGCTGTAGGTTTATCATAGATGGCTCTTACCCTTTTGAGGAATATTCTATGCTTAGGTGCTCAAGTATTTTTGTCAAGAAAGGGTGGATTTTGTTGAATGCTTTTTCTGCATCTAATGATATAATCATGTGGTTCTTGGTTTTACATCTGTTGATGTGCTTAATTACACCTGTTTATGGTCTTGCAAATGTTGAACCAGCCCTGTATCCTAGGAATAAAGTCTACTTGGTCATGGTGGATGATCCTTGAGATGTGTAGTTGGATCCAATTTGCTATGATCTTGTTTAGGATTTTTGCACCTGTGATCATCAAGGAGATTGGTCTGTAATTATCTTTCCTTATTAGGTCTTTGCCAGGTTTGAGTGTCAGTGTGATATTGGCTTCATAAAATGAGTTAAGGAGTATTTCCTCTTTCTTGATTGCCTGGAAAACTTTCATTAAGATTAGTATCAGCTCCTCCTATATGTCTTGTAGAATTCAGCTGAGAAGCCATCAGGTCCAGGGCTTTTTCTGATTAGGTAGATTTTTTATGACTGAGTCAATTTTCTGGTTTCTTATTGGTCTGTTTAGAGTTTCAATATCTTATTTCAACAATGGGAGGTTGTGTGATGTCAGAAATTGTTCCATTTCCTTTAGATTTTCTAGTTTATTTGCATACAGGTCTTTATAGTAATCTCTGATAATCTTTTGAATTTCTTCAGGGTCAGTTGTGACTTCACCTTTTGCATTTCTAATTGTGTTTATTTGGGCTTTCCTTTTTTTTTTTTTTATGTCAGTCTGACTAGGGATCCATCAAACTTATTTATGCTTCCAAAAACCAGCTTTTTATCTTGTTGATTTTTTGTACAATTTGTCTTCTATGACCTGCAGTTGCAACTTTATCTTGGTGATCTGGATTCCTCTGCTGAAGTTAGGATATTGGGGGTCTTGTCTCTCCAGTCCCCTTAGATGTGACATTAGGCTGTTTACTTGTGATCTTTCTGTTTTCTTGATGTGGGTGTGCAATTCTATAAATTTCCCTCTTAATACTGCTCTCATGACATCCCAGAGATTCTAATAAGGTGTGTCTTTGTTTTCATTTGTTTCCAGAAATCTTTTTATTTCTATCTTAATTTCCATGTTGACCCAGAATTCATTCAGCAGCATGTTGTTTAGTGTCCATGTCTGTTTGTATTTGGGGGGGGGTCTTGGTGGTGATATTTATTTTTATTCTACTGTGAACTGAGAAGATATATGGTATTGTTTTGATCTTTTGGCATTTGTTTATGCTTGATTTATGTTTGAGAATGTGATCAATCTTAGAGTAGTTCCATGTGTTGTTGAGTAGAATGTATACTTGTAACTGCTGGATGAAGTATTCTGTAGGTGTCTATTAAGCCCATTTGGTCAAGTGTCAAGTTGAGGTTCTGGATCTTCTGATTTTTTGCCTCGATGATCTATCTAGCATTGTTAATGGGGTATTTAAGTCTCCAGCTATGATTGTATGAGGGTCAATGTCCTCTCTTAGTTTACGTAGTAGTTGATTTATAAAACCTGCTGCTTCTGTTTAGGATGAATATTTCTTGTTGGTGGACTGAGTCTTTTATCATTATGCAGTGTCCTTCTGTATCCTTTTTAACTTTTGATGACTTGAAGTCTGCTTTGTTTGATATTAGAATAGCTACTCCTGCCTTCTTCTGTTTTCCATTCAACTGAAAGTTCATTTTCCATTTTCTATCTTTGAATTGGTGGTTGTCCTTTGCAGTGAGATGAGTTTCCTGGAGGCAGCAGATTGTTGGATCATGCTTTGTTTATCCAGTTTACTACTCTATGCCTTTTCTTTCTTTTTTTTTGAGTTGGAGCCCAGACTGGAGTGCTGCCGCCCAGACTGGAGTGCAGTAGCCGCTCCCGGCCACCGCAGCCTCAACCTGCTGGGCTCCAGTGATCCTTCCACCTCACCCTTCCGAGTAGCTGGAATTACAGGCATACGCTACCACACCCAGCTGATTTTTTAATTTATTGTAGAGATGAGGTCTCGCTGCCCAGGCGGGTCTTGAACCCGCGGGCTCAGGCAATCCACTCACTCTATGCCTTTTCAATGGTGTATTTAGTCCATTCACTTTTACCCTGATTATGGAAATGTGAGAGTTTATCCCTCTCACAGGGCTCCTAGAAGCTGACTTTATGTTCTTTAACTTTTGCATTTATATATGTGTGTGTTTTTATTTTTGTGGGTGCTCCATGTGGTCTGTTAACTCTGTGTTTACTACTGTAATATGCATAGCTATTATTTCCTTTCTTTATTTTTTCTATGCTTAACACCTTCTTAAGCATCTCCTGAAGGGCTGGCCTGGAGGCAGCATATTCTGGTCTGGGAAGGATCTTAATACTCTGTCACTGATGAAACTTCCCTTGACAGGACAGGAAATTTTTGGTTGAAATTGCTTATCCTTAAGAACATTAAATTTGGCTCCAATCCCTCAGGCTTCTAGAATTTCTACAGATAAGTCTGGAGCAATTCTGACTGGTCTTCCCTGGTCTTCCCTGGTAGGTAGTCTTACCTTTTTCTCTTGCTGTCTTTAGGATTTTTTCTTTCATATCTATTTTGTGAAAAATAGGGATTGGTCTTCTCATGTGATGCCTTGCAGGGATTCTCTGAATCTCCTGTGATTGAATGATCACATCTCTGGTGAGATGAGGAAAGTTTTCTTGGGTGACTTCATGGAATGCTTGTTCCAAGGTATACTCCATTTCCCTATCTGCTTCAGGTATACCAATCAGGCACAAGTTTGGTTTTTGATATAATTGCACATCTCTTGGAGGCTTTGCTTCTCTTTTTAAGTGTTTTTTCTATGTTTTTAACAGACTGGGTTAATTCTATATTTTGGTTTTCAAGCTCTGAGATTCTTTCTTCTGCTTGGTTAATTCTGCTCCCTATGCTTTTTAAGTTCATTACTTATTTCAAGGATGAAGTTCTTCATTTCTATTATTTCAGAATAGACTTTCTTGAAATTTGCCAACTTCTTTGCAATTTCATTGAGTTTTGCTTCTTGTGTCTCTTGATTCTTGTTCATTTTTACCATCCACCCAATCTTTGATTTCTGTAGCTGTCATCTGAGGCAAGTCATTCTGGGAGGTTTCCATCATTTGTGCTCAATGGCTGTTTGTCTTTTTTTGGGGGGGACACTATCTCTTTAGGACTCTGGGAGTAACCTGTGTTTTCCCATTGGTTTTTCCTTATTTGTGACAGTTCTCTTTTCCTTCTCTATAATTCTGTCACCCAGTGAGAGAGAGAGAAGCATTTTCCTTCATCTTTGTCCAAGTCTGATTCAGGGCAGGGGGTGGGGAGGCTGGAGTCTCATGTCTGCTGTTGTTTTTCTGGTCTCTGTGTATTTAAAGAGACCTCCTCTAGATGCTAGGTGTATCACCCATCAATAAGTGTTCAGGGTGTCCAAGTCAATTGGAAATTGGGTCTCCACTCTCCATCTTGCTAGGTAAGAGACACCAGTCTCCTGCTCCACAGTGACCATCTTAAACCTATTTCTTGACTTTTGGGGTGTCCCAGCATCCTCCTTATGGATCTCTCAAGTACCTGCAGGTCATAAGGTAACAGAGACTGGGGAGGAATCAATGGGGCCTTCTGGAGAGTAGGACATGGAGCAGTACAGGAGATAAAGGCCCTGCCAGATCCTGAAGCTACCCCTCCACTTTTCCTACTGATTTTCAAATTAATTAATATTTTATTAAAGAAGTACAACTTGATATTTTTATACACATAATGAATTGATTACTACAGGTAAGCAAATTAATATATCCATTATCTTCCATAGTTATCTCTTGTTTGTGTATAGTAAAAGTACCTAAAATCTACTTTATTTGTAAGTTTCCATTATACAATATAATATTAACTCAGTCCTCATGTGTACATTCGATCTTTAAACTTATTCATACTGTATAACTGTAAATTGGCACTCTCTGACCTATATCCTCCCATTTCTTCCCCTTCCTTTCCCCTGGTAACCAACTTTCTACACTCTATTTTTATGTATTTGGCTTTTCTTTTAGACTCCACATATTAGAGAAGATCATGTAGTATATTTCTTTCTGTATCTTGTTTATTTCACTTAGTGTAATGAACCTTTAGTTTCATTCATATTCCATTATGTATTTGTGTGTGTGTATGTGAGTGTGTATGTATGTGTGTAATGATTTCTTTATCCATTCTCCATCAGTGAACACTTGGGTTGTTTTCATATATTGGCTACCTTGACCCATTAATTTAATGCAGTCCTATTCCAGGCTTCTATATGTTCAACACTCTTTTTCTGAGCCCTCTAGTCTTTTCCATTGCTTATTTGTCTATATAGTACTAGCAGCAGTACCACAGTGTGTTAATCTTTATAAGCTTTGATAGGGTAAGTTTCATGACATTCATCTTAAATTGTTTTGGCAATTCTTGGCTGGCAAGAGGCTATAGTTGTGGAGCACAATAAATAATATTAGCCAACACAGAAAGATTGGGGGTGGCATGTGGCTCATATATCAAAATACTGCATCCTAGACTCTATCAACATATTTTTCCTTGACTAAATTTATTATTTCAGGTTTTTAACCTTCAACTTCAGCAACCTTCAGTTCATACTTTTTAATAAGTAACAAACATAATTAATCAAGCAGATTAGTGGCTCCTGGAACCCCTTTTTAAATTCATGCTTTAATGGTTACATTAAATAGCCTTAAAGAAGAAATTGTATCACAAAATGATACCTTTAATCTGCCTCTATAAATATAAATATACTAATTTCCTTCAGTACCAAAAAAAAGAGATGTACATGGATGCACTTGTATACATACAGCTTATTTTGCAATCTACTTTACCTAGTAACTTATTTTAAGAGTCTGTTTATCACTTAAGTTTGACACATTCCATAAAAACTGAGTCATTTAATTCTCACAACACCTATATGAAGTAGTTACTATCATATCATGCCCATTATATAGAAGAGAAAAATGAGACACAGAGCTCCTAAGTAACTTGGCCAGAGCCCCCTGGCTAATAAATGGCAGAACTGAGGCTCAAACCCAAGCAATGTGACTTCATTATTCTCTGCTTTAACCTCTACAACTCCACTACCTCTTATTAAACCAACAATCACAGAAATGTATAGTTACATCCCAGAACAAGTATTTTTGAATGAGGACAAAGAGCTATGAGAATATGTAACAAGAAGACATGGCCTAAAATGGAGGGAGCAGTTGGGTACTTAGGAAAGGTTGCTCTGCAGAAGAAACATTTCAGCTGAAATCTGCAAGATGAGTAGGGCTTCGTTCTGTAAAAAGTTTTTGTTGTGGTTGTTGTTTTGATAAGGGGATTGGGCTAGTGGGACAACCCGTCTAGAGCAAGAGCAAGTAAATGCAAGAGTACTGTGGTGCTTTTGGAGAAGCCAACACAGATGAATTCAGTCAGAGGCAGAGTATGGTATGAAAATTGGAGTGTGGCTGAAATTGGAGAGATGGGTCCCAGGGGTCCAGGTCAGATTGGGCATTTCAACTTGATTCTTTACTTCCAAAAGCTATTCGTCAGAAGTGACATGAACAATTTGTGATTTTAAAAAAGATGTGCTGAATACATTTTAAAAGATATAATGATGGAATTTCATTAGTAAAGGAGAAATTTAAATAATGATTTTCATAAATAATTATCTTCATTAAAATTATTCTGAGAGCTGGGCATGGTGGCTCACTCTTGTAATCCCAGCACTTTGGGAGGCAGAGGCGAGAGGATTACCTGAGCTCAGAGGTTTGAGACCAGCCTGAGCAACATGGCGAGACCTCGTCTCTACAATAAATCAAAAACTAGCCTGACATGGTGGTGCATGCCTGTGGTTCCAGCTACTTGGAAGGCTGAGGTGGAAGGATCGCCTGAGCCCAACTGATCAAGGTTACAGTGACCATGAGAGTGCCACTGCACTCCAGTCTGGGAGACAGAGACTCTGACTCAAAAAAAAATTTTTTTTTGAGAGACCGTACATTTATCATCAACACTTAAATTTGGCATAAAACCAGAATGGCAGAGAAGAAAGAACATAGCCCTTGGGGAAATTCAAATCAGACCTTCATCTCAGCTCTTCCAGTTACTGGCTATGTGATATAGGCCAGTCATGTCATCACTATGAATCTAAATTTCTTCATCTGTCAAATGGGGATAATATTTGTTTACACAATTTGTTAATGTGCTATTGTTAATACAATTTGTCTATCAGCAGGAGTTCACCTAAGAATGCCAACTAAACCGGGCCCCACTCTTCAACCTGTGGCAATAAAGCACTTCCCACAATTTCCTGTTACCTCCAGTAACGAGGTAGTTATGATTCTAAGTTTATGTTTTTGCACTTACCAGGCTATCTCGGCATATCAGTCTTGAAGGAAGCCCAATCCTCTTGCAGTGTCGCCAAAAGTTTCCTGAATCAAGTGTTGTATAAATTGAACAAATGCATCCAGATTGGAGGGAAGGTTCCACAGTGAGGGACCATGTGGAGATCTGCAGTCTTCCAACATCTCACTGGTTCCACTTCCTGCCTTCCTCTTCCTACTCCTACTTTTGTTTCTGATTTAACAACAATAAAACAAAAACTCCACCTCCTCTTACCAAGAGTAGTTCTATCCATACCTACATTCCCTCACTGTCTCAACTTGTCAGCTATCAAAGTATTTTTTCTAATAAAGATAGTTATCCTTTTGTAAAAGGAATTCTGGAAAATAACATTGTCTTCATATCATTACATAAATATTTCAAAATTCATCTAGATATATACATTATCTACTAATATTATTATTCATTGCTGCAGATATATCTTTTCTTAGTATATAAAAAACATGACTTTACCCCTTTATTTTAATTCTCGTTAAAGCAGAACTTTCCCCTTGTCAGTGTCTCTAATCCAAACCTGAGAATAGCTGTATTAGTTAGCTTTGTTGCAGAAACAATCAACCTCAAATGTAATGGCTTCCAAGTAAAGGTTTATATTTTCACTGGCATTTCATGTGGGCTGCAGTCAGCTACAGTGTTTTTGGCAGTGGGTATTCTGTGACTCTGCTCCACATGTCTTCACATTTTGGGACACAGGCTGACGATACAGCCTCTGTGTGGGACATGCCATTCTTATAACAAATGCAAAGAAGAACCAGAGTCAAGCACACAATGGCTCTTAAACCCTTCTGCTCAAACATGACATATATCCACTCTCATCCTACTGGCCAAATAAGCCCCATTGCCAAGTTCATTGTCAGTGAGATTAAAAAGTAAGGACTGAAAATACAAGTGGATAATGGTTGAACCTAGGCAATAGAACTCTGATTCACAACCTCTGCAGCTACCAGCTCAGGAAGCCAAACCACAACCTCTCCAGCAATTGGCCCAGACAGTCAGAACTTTGTCAATGACTGCCAGGTTCCTTATTTTTTGCCCCTGCTTCCAACTCAGACTCAGCCAGAGAAAGCAAAATATGCTCTCCTAACCAATCACATAACATGTTCCATTCCTAGGTAGCCCACCTGTAGCTTTCCCATGCCAACATCCTCCAATCAGAGCAGGCCTGAAGTCTTCCCTGATTTCACCATAAAGCTCTCCTACCCTCTCGCCTGCCTTTGAATCTGATTAGTGCAAATAATGGTGGCTAAGTCCCTTGCTACATAGCAAACTCTGAATAAATAGCCTCTATCAGTTCTCATTTGGGCCGTCTTTGGTTATTTCCACAAAATATATTCTTATGGTGGCAGGGCAGGTTGAGAAGCTTTCTGCAAATCACATGGCCCTGGGTGAGGATGAATAGTCTTGAGAGAAGAAAGGAATACACTGAAAGGAATAATCATACCATCTGCTTTGATCCACCCTTGAGATCATGTGGCGTGGTTTCCTCCTTGCCACATGACATTCCAATTGTGAGAGTACACCTAAGTCCAAGATTTTCTGATAGCCTCTATTTCAGGTTCGGGTATGCTTATTCTTTCTTCAGAGACCTATGGACTAAAACACAAGTTATATACTCAGATATAATAGTGTCTCAAGAATAAGATAACAGTAACAAACTCTATGACTCTGGAACGAGATAACACCAACAAACATTTCAGAAAGGGGAAGAATCAAAGATGCACACTTGTCACTTGTCAATATCAATTCTAAAATTCCCCCTGGGCAAATTCTGCAAAGTCCTGTGCAGAGGAAATGATTCTTGGTAGTTCATTATTCTCAATGGCTCTTGGCTCTACCCTCTGGGAGGTTCTTCCTCGGCCTTGACCACAGATCTGACCTCCTGGGCCCAAGTAATCCTCCTGGCTAATATTATTCTCTTTATTTTCTTTGGCTACACCAAAAGAGGTCACTGAAGAATATACTCTTCTTTGTGGCTGAGCATCTATCTCAGTCTGCTTCCTGTCTATAGAGAATTGGGAGCCCAGTAGTTTGTCGTTTTCTCTCTCCCCCCACTCCCAGGCTAGAATGCAGCAGCATGATCAAAGCTTATCACAGTCTTGACTTCCTGGGCGCAAGTGATCCTCTTGGCTAATTTCTTTTTTGTAGAGATGAGGTCTCACTATGTTGCCCAGACTGGTCTCACTTTTCTGGGTTCAAGCAATCCTCCCACCTCTGCTGGAATTATTGGCATGAGCCACCATGCCAAGCCTCTCTCTTTCTCTGACACATACGCACCACTGTTAGCTTCTATGTATCTGATTCCAATTAGATCCATGTGTACCATGGTTTGAATGTGTCCCCCAAAATTCATGTACTGGAAACTTAATCCCTAATGAAACAGTGTTAAGAGGTGAGGTCTTTATAAGACTTAATAGAGCATGAGGGCTCTGTCTTCATGAATGGATTAATATTGGTTCGTAGCCGGGCTCGGTGGCTCAGCCTGTAATCCCACGCCTTTGGGAGGCTGAGGTGAGTGGATTGCCTGAGCCCGCGGGTTCAAGATCCACCTGGGCAGCGAGATCTCATCTCTACAGTAAATCAAAAAATCAGCCAGGCGTGGTAGCGCATGCCTGTAATTCCGGCTACTCAGAAGGCTGAGGTGGAAGGATCACCGGAGCCCAGCAGGTCGAGGCTGTGGTGGCCGGGAGTGGCCACTGCACTCCAGTCTGGGTGACAGAGTGAGACTCCAACTCAAAAAAATATATATATATATTGGTTCGCTATCTTGAGAGCAGGTTCCTGACAACAGAGTTTAGCTGCCTTCCAGGATCTGTCCTGCCCTTTTGCCCTTCACCCTCACAGCAAGAAGGTCCTCACCAGATGCATCCCCTTGATAATGTACTTCCCAGCCTCCAGAATCATGAACCAAATATACTTCTATTGCTTATAAATTACCCAGTCAGTGGTATTCTGTTGTAGCAACACAAAACAGACTTAGACAATGTGCCAATAGCCACGACTACAATTTTTTGTCAAGAGCCTCTCTTTAACAAGCTTATCAGTGTTTTATGTGAAGACATACCCTATCTCTTTTTCCTGAGCCATCTATTCAGATGAAAGAATTTGTTCTGAAGGGAGGAGTATACATTTAGAGATCTTTAACAAAGGATGCAGTAGCCACACCCCTGGATTGACTCTCTGACCCAAGGTTGAGTTTTGATTGGCCTTTGTTGATCATAACATGTCTAAGTTTTATCTTTTACTGGTAGATAAGAGAAACAGTTGCATATTTCAACCCTGAAAGTCTCAGTATTTCTAATTTTTTGTTTTGTTTTTTTCCTCATCCCTGATTGGCCAAGTCTTTTCTGAGCTCATCTCTTCTCCTTAGTTTCTTGTCAAATGCATCTGATAACAACCATGGCATTCCAATGACATTGTTTCACTGCATCTTTTTTTTTTTTTTTTTTGAG
>NW_007258448.1:685454-726663 GCF_000164805.1 Carlito syrichta | reverse complement strand
CACTGCATCCTCGATCTGCTGGGCTCCGGCGATCCTTCTGCCTCAGCTTTCCAAGTAGCCGAAATTACAGGTGCACACTACCACACCCAGGTGATTTTTTGGTTTATTATAGAGATGAGGTCTTGCTGCCCAGGCAAGTCTCGAACCCGCGTATTTCACTACATCTTAACCTAAAGTCACAAGTGTATTAAATGTCTGCCCTTCAAATTACTGTGGGCAGCAGTTATACCAACCAGTCAGTAGTACTCCATATCATAGATTGCCATTTTTGTCTGTTTTTAATTTTGGGCTCCCTGCAACTCTCTGACCAGGAACCAGTGTTGTATTTTTCAGGGGGTTTTCTATGCAGCATGTCACTCCTGATACCAATTTCTATACTAGTCAGCTTTGCTGTAAAACAAATGATCCCCCAATCTCTGTGGCTTATCAAATGAAGGCTTATTTAGTACTTGTGCTAACTGTGGGGTATGACTCTACATGACTTTTCATTCTCAGACCCAGGTTGGAGAAGCAATCCCTGCTTGAGGCATACCACCCTCATGATAGATGAAAGAGTCATACCCAACTCTTTAGTGGTGTTGTTGGAAGATTGTCAAAACTCTGCAAAATATTTAAGAGGGTTTCTTCTTGAGCCAAACCTGAGGACTTCAGCTAGGGTACACCGACCCTAAGGAGATCCTGAGAACATGTGCCCACTGTGGCCAAATGGAAGCTTGGTTATATATAGTTTTAAAATAGCAAAAGTTACAAAAACCACAAATTAATGCATGAGAGATTCTCATTGGTTTGGCCAAGAGAGAAGGGACATTTCCAAGTGAGGGCCTGCAGGTCATAGATGGGTTCAAAGATTTCTTGACTGGACATATGTAGTTCTTCTCAGAAGATAAGATGTTTTGCTGAGACAAAGGGTAGAAAGACTCTAGGTTTGCTGATGTAGACGAAGATAAGATGTGGCATACTTCAGAGAGGATAGACAAGTGTCTTACAAGGTTCCCTGGGAGATGATTTTCAGGGCCGTAAGATACTTTGATTTCCTTCTTTGTTGTGTGATGACTCCCCAAGCCTCTTAGGAATTTGGGTAAGAGAAAAGGTTCAGTTTCAGTTCTCAATGGCATTTATTTATCTGTTCAAATACGACTGGTCAAAGGAAGTCACATGGTCAAACTTACTACTAAAGGAACAAAGAAGAATATTCCTCTGTGAGTAGGAATTGCAGTGGGTTAAAATGCACGAGCTTTTTCTTACAAGGAAAGAAGAGCAAAAATAATTAGAGAAATAATGAAATAGACCACTATGGTAAAGAATAAAATTGAGGATTACATATTTCCCCCTTGATATTAACAAAGCAAGAGAGTAAATAAATGCATTAAAAATCTCCACGACAAATGTGTGTTTGTTTATAGTCACAGCTGCCAGGAAGTTTAATTTCTATTAGGGAGAAACTAGGGTTGTCATCTCCTGGGAACAGTGATGACTGCCATCTCCAGTTTGGTACAGGTATGATTTATCCTACCTTACATTTGTTTCTACTAAAACTAGGAGGAGGAGGAGAAACAGATTCTGTGCATCATTTGCTTCTGCTCTCGATCATTTTGTTTTCATTCCCTCTCTAGTCATTCATAAATCTGCAATATTCATGTGGAATAAAAGAAAAATTGCTCCCCAATCAACTCTGCTCACTTCACGTCCTTAAACCACCAAGACTAGGGAACACAGGGTGGTAATGGAAAAGTAGGCTTATAGATGCCTCCTTTCAGGGATATAAACCTATTTCTCTCTCCTGCAGCTTGACTTGCACCAGCAGACTTGACCAATTCCTAGAATAGCATGAAGACTGTAAAGTTGCATCTACCCAGTAATAAAAGTTCTCAAAATATAAGAGTAATCTGCCCTACACACCAGTAGCTACCTGACCAATTGCTCTGTGTTAGCCTTCTCCTACGGTTCAATGTTGCAAGCAGAGAGTAATACCTCCTAAACAAGGCAGCTGCTCGCTTACATGAGCCTTTGTGCCAAATAGAAAAAAGCTATCCCTTCTATGTAGTCAAATAATAAAAAGCATTCTGTGGGTAGGAATTGCAGTGGGTTAAAATGCACCTCCAACTTTTTAAATGCCCCCTTTGACTCTCTAGCCAACTAGAAGATCTTCCCGACAGCCCCACCAAGCAAGAACACATGGCTTAGTTAAAGAGAGTAGCTCTATGGAAAGAAAAAATGCACCCCCTCACTCCCAGCAAATGTTGCCCTTCGCCAGGACTTTGGCTTGGCAAGGGCATTTGGCTTTGATTGCAGCCCCTTCTTGGACCAGATGCCTTTGTTCAGTGCACAAAAACACAATTATGAGTGATGGTTCCTGCATTTGACATTAAGCATGCAATGCAAAACTCTCATGTAAAACTTGTCCGAATGTATATTTTCCCCTAATAAATTTCATTCTCAGCTTCTGCGAACCAGTGTTGAGTGGTTTAATTAAACTCCCCGTTGACGTGAGCCAGTCACTTGCATCCATTCTCTATTGAGAAAGGAGCCTTAGGGAACTGAGCGGTTTGAGCACAACGAGACCTTTCTCTTCCGCGTAGGTAATATGTCATGTTTAGTGCCCTCCAGTGGAGTTATTTATGTACTTCCCTAATGCAGAACAAGCTGGTGGGCTGCTGCTTGGGAGTGTTTTATTCCTCTCTTTCTCGCTTGCTATCATTTTGCATTGTATCCTCCTTTCTGGGTCAATCCTTTACATTCAGATCCTTACCTTTTCTTGCCGATTGCCAGTAACAGTATACTTGACAATGTTTGCGGGATTTTCTCCAGACACCTGCTGTCAACTACCACATGTAGGAGACTTGTACAGTAAACGGCTCTCATTAAAAAGATTTGCCATGTGCTGTCATAAAGAAGCCATTCTTCAGCTCCTGGGCTTCACCAGCATCGTGCTCAGCAGCTGCAGATGTTGATTAGTTAACGTTTCACGACACTCACAAATAGAGTTTTAACAAAAACTGGTCAACAAACTATTTGCTTTTGGGAGAATCCACTGTCAAAGCATTGTATCAGTCTGAACTATAATGTGGGTTCCAATTTTTCACACATGTACCGTATCCATTCTGGTGATGTGTGTGTGTTTAAAGTGAAAAGGAGGAGGCTGGTGACTTGTTTTTCTTAAGATATACCTACTCATGGTCAAAGCAGTCACAAATAATGTAAGGCTACTCTTTGGAAGCCACACAAAGCTCATAAAGTGGAAGATGGAAGTTAATACACCATTTTTAAAAAACTACTCAACTCTACTATTTGTCAGTGTCATTTGAAAATTTACTTTTTAAATAATACTTTTTAAAAGGTTGCTTAAAAAAAGAAATTCATCTATTCACCTACAGAGTAGAATCAATGTGGCTGGTCATTACAGTGTAAACAAACTGAGGTTATATGGCTTTAATAAGATGGTTTATAGATTGTTGAGGCATTGTGAACTTCCTGAGGATTCTAAGATTAACTAGTCCAGTGATGAATACCCTCAAGGTTTTGTCCTTTTTAACATTATTTGGTGTGAAGGTTAAAAAAGGATGTTTTCAGTTGCAGGTAACAGAGATGTCAAGTCAAACTAACAGAATCTTTTTTTTTTTTTTTGAGTTGGAGTCTCACTCGGTCGCCCAGACTGGAGTGCGGTGGCCGTGAGCGGCCACTGCAGCCCCGACCTGCTGGGCTCCGGTAATCCTTCTGCCTCAGCCTTCCAAGTAGCTGGAATTACAGGCATGCGCTACCACGCCCGGCTGATTTTTTGATTTATTGTAGAGATGAGGTCTCGCTGCCCAGGCGGGTCTCGAAGCCGCGGGCTCAGGCAATCTACTCACCTCAGCCTCCCAAAGGTGCGGGATTACAGGCTGAGCCACCGAGCCCGGCCAGAATACTTTTAAAAAGAAATCATCTCATGTAGCATGAGGTCCAGAAGTAGCGGCAGGGGGTGGGGGGAAGGGGTGTTATAGGATTAGCTACATCAGCAGCTTATGGGGTTATCAGTTCTATCCTGTTCTCCACTGTTGCTTGCTTTATTCTTAAACTGGTTACATGATGGTTTGGGTCGTTCTAGAGCTCATGGCCTACTAAAACACAGATGATGAAATTTCTCTTCTGTGATTCTCTCTTAGGAGCAAGAAAATGTATCCTAGCTCTCCCAGAAGCTTTCATTCCTAAACCACCCCTGGCAAAAAGAATGGGATTATCATGAAACAAACCAGACCCACCACTGGAGTTGGGCAGGTGTTAGATATCCGTAGGCACATGGCTGCACGCTGCTGGGTGAACTTTTAAAGGTTTTTGATGGAAAAGAAGAAAGAGGAAGTAGATGCTAAATAAGTACCAATATGATCCTCTCAGACAGCTAAATTTGCAAGTTGCTTATTGAATCTTAATGTGTCTCCAAAATTATTACTGAAATCTTGATTATAGAAACAAAAAACTCTTCTGGAGTTATCCAGTTTCTTCATTAGGCTTATTGCTTTAGAAAAACAAACAAACAAACCCCAATATGAGAGAGGACCCAAAAGAACCAGAATTATCTTTTAGAGGGCAGGTTCCTTGTGATACAGGTTTCCTCCAATAGGAAAGTGTTCTAGGAACCCATCAGTATCAATGTACCAGCTAACATTGTTGTGAGAGGCTGTATTCAGTTTCAGTTATTATTATTATTATATTATTGTAGATTCTTTCAAGGCATTTGCCCATTTCAAGATGGGTGATTTGATAGTACACCTGCCCACACCATAGCAGTTTTTGACCAAAAAGGCATGACCTTGTACCCTACCATTCCTTTTCACCCCAAGCAACTTTTTTTGTTTCCCTGGATGAAAAATGTCCTCAAAGGGAAACGTTTTGCCAGTGTGGAAGAGGTGAAACAAAAAATGGCAGAAGTACTAAAAGGCATCAAAATGGGCAAATTCAAAAACTGGTCTGAGCAGTGGGAAAAGTGTCTCAATAGGTTTATTACATCAAACAAAAAGTACTTTGTAGGTGACTGAAGTTTAAACATGTAAGAATAAATATACAATTTTTTACAAATAAATTCTGGTTTTTTGGGGGGTCCCCTTGTACATTCTCAGACATTCACTTATTGAATCCTTTCAGTCTCAAAACTAATAAATTTCTCATTAACCATTTTTTTGTTTTATTTTGTTTTTTTGAGTTGGAGTCTCACTCTGTCACCCAGACTGGAGTGCAGTGGCCGCTCCCGGCCACCGCAGCCTCGCCTGCTGGGCTCCGGCGATCCATCCGCCTCAGCCTTCCAAGTAGCCGGAATTACAGGCACGCGCCACCACGCCCAGCTGATTTTTTGATTCATTGTAGAGATGAGGTCTCACTGCCCAGGTGGGTCTCGAGCCCGCAGGCTCAGGCAATCCACTCACCTCAGCCTCCCAAAGGCGCAGGATTACAGGCTGAGCCACCGAGCCCAGCCTCATTAACCATTTTTAAAGTAGATATTTTGGTTCTTTTTAATTGCTGGATATTCACAATAGAAAAGGTAAGTGGATTCATGGTCAATATCATGACTAAGAGGCTTAAAAAATGGTCTTCTGACAGTACACAGTGGCTCATGCCTGTCATCCCAGCACTTGAGAGGTGGAGGTGAGAGGATTGCCTGAGCCCAGGGGTTCAAGACCATTGCTTGGGCAACTTGGCAAGACCTCGTCTCTACAATCAATCAAAACATGAGTCAGGCATGCTAGCATGCACCTGTAGTCCCAACTACTTGGGAGGCTGAGGTGGAAGGATCGCCTGAGCCCAGCAGGTCAAGGCTGTGGTAGCTGTGAACATGCTACTGCACTCCAACATGGACAACAGAGTAAGACTCTTGACTCAAAAACAACAGCAACAAATAGTCCTCTCAAAACAGCTATCAGTTTACATATTCTTGGATCCCATATAAGTATTCTACATGTTTTTTAAGTAGTCTAACATCTTGCTACAAAAGGTATATAGTCCTTAGAATCAGTAGCATCAGTGTCATCTGAGAGCTTATTAAAGACGCAAAAATCTCAGGCCCCACCTCAAACCTACAAAATCTGCATTTTAACAAGATTCCCAGGAGATTCATATGCAACATTAAAGTTTGAGCAGTAATAGCTAGATGCCTGAACCTGAAACTTGAGGAACTAAGCGAATATCATGGACTCAGATAACAAAATTCCCGTTTATCTCTTATCGCTATTCCATGAATGCAAATATTAAGATTTCATTCTATGTAAATTCATTGGCTTATACATAACGGATGCCAGACTATATCTGATCTCTTCATCTGATTACATTAAAACAATCTGGACACTTGCATGTGGTTTTGACGGCACACAGTGGGAAAACTAAAGATCAGAATTTGCTTGGAGTCATTTAGATAAATGCTGGCACTATTTCTACCAAATATGGACTCAGGGCGATATGAAGACCAATACGTGGCTGCGCTCAGCAAATATTCCGTATTAATTTTTTTAAGTGATGATAAGGCTAAAGTTACAGAGTGAAATGTGTTCCTATGGTTAGATCCTCTGGACAAGTACAGTATGTTCAGAGGCTTATCTGCCCCACATTTCACATACTCCCTTCTTGGCATTTCTCTCATTTCCTCGAAAAGCCTTTTCTGGAGAAACTTCAGATCAGAAGCCAAAGAAAATCCAGCCCAATTTGCCCTACTCCCCACGGAGCTCCCAGTGACTGAAGGCTTTCATTCCCTTCTCTCTCGCATTCACCCTGGGTGTGCATTAGTCACCATCTGTGTTTCCCTGGGCTTCCTGATGAAAAGGGAGTGAATTTGCCGCACCAGTCTAGACGAAGCTAGTAGGCTGCTGCTTTATTTTCAAGGATGGTTCCTTTGTTTTATTTTGTGTGTTGTTATAGCTGTTTTGTCATACTGCACACTACTGAAGAGAGATACAGCCAAAGATTTATAAAGGTGTGGTAAAATCTACAGACGTATGATCTACAAATATGTTGCCCCCAATACCTTAGGTCCTGGTGTGCCCTTTACCTGTTCTTTGTCAGTTTCTCCTCCAGTTCTCATGACTTTTGCCATATTTCTTCATTTCTCCTCCATTCAGCCCTCCCTCTACTACTGCCTTTGCTCAGAACAGATGACCTCGCCTCCTGCTTTGTGAAGAAATATGAGGCGAGGTGAGAACTCTTCAGCTTCTGGCCCTCCAACTGCAGTTTCTACACACACTTATCTTACGCTCTTTTCCCCAGTCTTGAGGGACTGTAACCCTCATCCAGTTCTGGACTCATCTCATTGCTTCCATTTCTGTAGGGGGTTGAAAGGCAGTCCCTAAAAACATTTATCCATCATCTTAATCCCCAGAACCTGAAAATGTTACCTTATTCAGAAAAAGTCTTTGCAAGGGTGCTTCAGTTAAGAATCTTGAGGAGGTCATCTTGGATTATTCAGGTGGACCCTAAATTCAATAACAAGTGTCCTTATAAGAGAAAGGCAGTGGGAAGTTTGAAACAGAAGAGGAGAGGACAAAAACCCAAGTGAAACAAAAGCAAATACTGGAGTGACCAGACCACAACTCAAGGAATGCTAGCAACCACCAGGAGCTAGAAGAGGCAAGGAAGGGTTGACCCTCATCACCCAGGCTCCAGAAAGAGCACAGCCCTACTGATACCTTGATTTTAGACTTCTTGGCTCTAGAACTGTGAAATAATACATTTGTGTTGTTTTAAGTCAAGTTTTTGCCAATTTGTTATGGCAACCATATGAAACTAATATACCTTCCTTGACAGAATTAGTTCTTTTTCCTACATTTTTAGTCTTTATACTGCTTCTTTTCCCTCAGCCATACATCCTTGTAATTTTCTTCCATTATTTAAAAAAAAAATTAAACTCTGTACCACTTTCTCTGTCCCTTCCAGGTAAACACTTCAAAAATAGTCCGCATGCTTTGTTTCATCTGTTAGCTCCTGATCACATTGTTTTGCTTTGTTTTATTTTTTGTTTTTTAATTGGTGTCTCACTCTGTCACCTAGGCTGGAGTGCAATGAATGGCTCACTGCAGCCTCAGTCTTTTAGCCTCAGACGATCCTTCCACCTCAGCCTCCCAAGCAGCTGGGACTACAGGTGTATGCCAGCGTGCCCAGCTAATTTTTTGTTATTTTTTTGTAGAGATGAGGTCTTGCTATTTTGCCTACACTGATCTCAAACTCCTGGACTCAAGCAATCCTCCCACCTTGGCTTCCCAAAGTGCTGGGATTACAGGTGTGAGTCACTGTACCTGGCCTCCCTCTCACATTTTAAACTGCTACAATCAAACTCCTCTCCACACAACTCCACTGAAAAGCTCCAGCAAAGGCCACCTGTGGTCTCATAATTGCTAAAGCTAATGGACTCTTCAACTTTCATCTTACTTCACCTCATTGTTGCACTTGATAATACTTCCTTGAAATGTTTCCTTCTCTTGAATTGTGAGATATAACTCTCTCCTAATTCTCTCTTCACTCTGACCATCTCTTCTGAAACTCCTGTTGCTCCTGGTTTCTTAGTCATATAAATATTGCTAATTACCAAGTTTCCTTCTATTTATGACAGTCTTCTCACTTGTTTATATGCTGACTTCTCATATGGCTTTATGACACCCACACAGTTGAAAATCTAATTAATTTCTTGATACAAGCACTTCTCTGGAGCTCTAAACACATATAGCCAACTGTATACTAAATGTATCTACCTTGATACCCCATTAGCACCTCAAATTTAATATTTGAAAATTAAAGTCATTCATTTCACTATAAGAAAGTGGCAAACATGGGAAATATTGTTGGGAGGCAATTCTCCATAGCATTTCTACCTACATGCCTCAGATTATCTTTTCAAGGATGTTAGTACAGCAAACTACCTTGAGATAAAGGTAGCAATGAAAGAATGTTTGTGTCCCCCTTCCCTGCCCAAATGTGTATGTTAAAATCCTAACCTCCAAGATGTCATATCAATAAGTAGGGCCTTTGAAAGTGATTAAGTCATAAAGGTGGAGTTCTTGGGAATGGGATTAGTGCATACATAAAAAAAAGACCCCAGAGAGCTCTCTGTTCTCTTTACTGACATGCAAGAATACAACAAGAAGTCAGTGGTCTGCAACTCGGAAGAGGGCCCGACCATGCCAGCACACTGACCTCAGACTTCCAGCCTTCAGAACTGTAAAAATTCTGTTGTTTGTTAGCAACCTGATCTAGGGAATTTTGTTTTAGCAGCCTGAACAAACTAAGACTGGTAGTGTCTCCCCCTGGGTCTGAGGATAGATATGTTTCTTGATTAGGAAAATAAAATTAATTTATTCCTCATGGACAAAAGTTGGGCAGCTTTAATTGGGGGGCTACTGTGTGCAGGATCCTTCTGCTCTGACAGACTATTGTAGGTTAGCATTCACATTGTTTATAAGACTTGGAGATTAAGGGAAATTAATGGAAACATAAAGCACACACTGCTTACTATGCCAAGAGTAAGCAAATCTTTGAATCTCCTTTGGCTATTTCCTTATCAACTGAATTTATGGAAGTGTGACCAACCAGCCTATCAGCTGCAGTAGTTGCTGCTATTTAGAAACTGCTGGACCTTTTGGCAGCAGGAGAGAGAAAAATGACCAAGATACTATACACAAGTTTGACATTGAGTGAGAAGAGGCTAGTGTTGGAAATGTCTAGGCAGAGTAAAAGCCTGAGCACTTCAACTGGTGGGTGGCAGGGATAGTAGACCCTAGATGTTTGGGTGCTTCAATCTCTGTGAAAGTCACCTGTTCTCTATCTCAAAAGGCAGAGAAGAAATCTATTAGCAATATTTGAACCTCAGAGATGTGACCCACATCAACTAGACACTGGCTTCCTGCTGCCCACAGTATAGACTCTCATTGGCAAATGAAACGTGCCACTTGTATTGGGCATAAGAAAACACCCAGGATCAATCAACAAATAAAACAATCTTCCTCCAGTATTCTATATCTCAGTTAAAGGCACTATTTGTCACTCAGTCACCCCCCCCACTCCTGAGGCAAAAACCTGGCCATATTTTATAGACTTCCTTTCCTTTGATCTTCTCTTTAAACTCACTCCATCAGTTGGTGACTAAGTCCCGCTAATTTCATTTCTATTGCTTGTCTAAGTCCCTTTAATATCATTCCACTCCTATGGCTTTAGCTCAGGTTGTCATCACTTTGTATGTGAACTCCTGCTACGGTCACCTAACCCATCTCTTTGCCTCAAGTCTTGCGTTCTTCGAATCTTTATCACCCTCTCCTGCAGACTGATCATGTCAGTCCCGTTTAGAACTCTTTTGGGGTTCCAGACTGCCTACAAGATAAAAACCATGCTGAAATATGGCATATAAAGCCCAAAACAATCTGGCTTCTACCTGTATCCCTAGCCTCATCCCTCCAACCTTCTCTCTCTCCCCCAACTCACTGTATCCCAAAGTACTGATTATGTTGAAACATCTCCAGTTTTCTGGAATTTCAAGCCTTTCCACATCTCTATGCCTATGCCTATGCCCATGCTGCTTCCTCTGTCTGGAATGCCCTTTCTTCTCTTCCTGCTAAACATCTTACTCCATTTTCAGGATAATTTTCACAGACATGATCTCCTCTCTGAAGTTTCCTTGATACACTTTACTGGGGCTTTAACTGTATTCTGCACACATTCAATCAAAGCACAGACATACTTTATTATGAGTTTATGTATTTATCTCCTCCATATTAGATCATTTGATAATTGAAGAAAGGATATGCCTTCTTTATCCCTAGCAACTTGAACAATGCTGGACACAGATTAAGTACTCAGAAATGCTAATTATGTTAATGAATGGGTGGAGGAGGAACATGCATACTGTCTGCTGCCTTAGATCCATGTTGGGTATACTGAAGTAAAACAATAGACATGGCACCAATTTTATACATGGTAAGTAGTTTAAAACATTTTAAATGAGCAAGGACTTGTGAATTATAGTGTAAATGTTGCATTCATATTTAAGGTAAAGTATTTAAAGAAAGTTTGAATATGATTTGGGCTACTTTGGGCTAAGACCCAGATTTCCCAAGGACAGACAAAGTTAGTATTCATGGTCTCTACTGTTGAGGGTACTTTTGTGTAAAAGTTTCAGAAGTTATGTTAGGGTATTGTCTTTATTATAAGAATATGGAATTCACAATATAGATATTATTGGGTAGGAGGCAAAGAGCTGGTATAAGAGGTGTGTATGGCTGCAATGATCTGATATTGGTATCCTCCAAAATTTATATGCTGGAACCTAATACCCAGTGTGTAAGAGGTAGGGCCTTGAAGAAGAGATGGAGTGATGGGGGATTCACCCTTCGGAATGGTATTAGTGCCCTTATAAAAGAGGCCCGTGTGAGCTCATTTGTCCCCTTTCTCTGTGTGAGGATGCAGCAAGAAGGTGCCATCTTTGAAGCAGAGAACAAGCCCTCACCAGTCACCAAATCTGGCACCTTGATCTTGGCTTTCCCAGCTTCCAGAACATTGAGAAATACATTTCTAGTGTTTATAAGTTACCCAGTCTAAGGTATTTTGTTATACCAGCCTGAACAGACTAAGGCAATCACTTAAGCCAACAATACAGAAAAGTCTGGATTTACACTCAAAATAGATTCCATGATAATTCTTTACAAATAAATAATTCAACATAGAATTCTTTTAGAGATCAAATTCTCATACAGCATTTAATACACCACTCAGATTATAAACACATGACCTCCCCCCACTTTTCAAAAATATGAAAATACTTAATCCATGAATTTCAGATTCAGTTTAGAGTCAGTGTTAACAATATAAAGGTAAGACCTAAGTTGGCACTGTGGACTCCAGCTTTGGTCTGCACTACTGAAAGTAATTTGTAGATAATTGTCATATAAACTATAGGAGAAGTTGAACACTAATATTTCTGTAACTCCTGAGTTGCAATAGAGACTAGGCAAATTTTAGAAATAGTTGGCCACACTTTCACAGCACAAACACTTTATTTTGTTTTATTTTATTTTAATAAAAGTGAGGTTTTACTATATTGCAAAGGCTTGTCTCAAACTCCTGGGTTCAAGCAATCCTCCCGCCTCAGCCTCCCAAAGTACTGGGATTACATGTGTGAGCCTCTGCCCTTGGCCACACAACACAAAACACTTTTAAGCAAAGATTATCAAGGTTCATCTACTGAAGAAACTATTTTTAAGTTCTGCTGAAGGAAGAAATGTCAAAACAAGTATATCCACAGGAAGCCAACTACAGATTCTTAGTTACTTAAAATTCATTTAGAGCCAGGTTCAGTGGCTCAGCCTGTAATCCCGCGCCTTTGGGAGGCTGAGGTGAGTGGATTGCCTGAACCCGTGGGTTCAAGACCTGCCTGGGCAGGCGAGACCTCATCTCTACAATAAAATCAAAAAATTAGCCAGGCGTGGTAGCGTGTGCCTGTAATTCCAGTTACTCGGAAGGCTGAGGCAGAAGGATCGCCAGAGCCCAGCAGGTCGAGGATGCGGTGGCCGGGAGCGGCCACTGCACTCCAGTTTGGGTGACAGAGAGAGACTCCAACTCAAAAAAATAAAATAAAATTCATTTAGAGACAAATTTATGTGTGAGTGCATGTGTGGACACACGCTATATGTCAGTAGTTATGCATATCTAGCAGATAACTTTACTGCTTTAGTACATAACGAAGTGGCCACAAGAGTTAGAAAAGAAAAGCAATCCAAAAACTGAGGGTGGAGGCAGTTGAGAAATTATAAGCTGCTCAAAAGACTATCTTGGGTCAATGCAAAAGGAAAGTCTGAGAACATTTTCTTAAAAAGAAAATAATAATAAAAGGAAACAGAGCATGCAACTTCAGAGCTCAACTTGTGCCTCATCGCTTTGTGTGGGATTTTTTCATTCCAACACGTACCTCCCAGGACAACACATCAGCAATCCCTAAATCACGTTCATCTTCTGAGAATAGTATGTAATAAACATAGCCTTTCTTAAGGAGCTATGTGGGTCGGGGCAAAACACATTGTTTATCTCCTATCCTGCAAATCCAAACTGTTTATCTAGATAATATCTAGTGAAAACAGACACTAATGGCCACCTTGCTAGTGAAAAGAAGGAAGGCAGATGGAACAAAAGAACACGTGGCTTAGGGAATATGAAAGGGGACTCGTGTACCCAGTTGAGCAATCGTCCGTATTTTAGGTATGCTTCATTTTCTTTTTTCAACACTGGGTGGTAGGCGCCTTTCCACACTCATTACCTCATTAATGCAGGTGTCTGGTTCTCCTGGCTTCCACAGATGAGCCCAGCAGATCGTCAAGTCCCTGTGAGAGCAACTATTTTCACGGCCACCATGGTGTCTGAAGGACACCTCAGATATCTATTCCTATTCCATTCTATGTCTTGGGGGCACAAAAGCTATTATAATCTGACAGAGTTACATAGAGTTGACAAGGTCTTGGGAAAAGAGTTTCCAAATATCTAGGACATTGGTCCCTTGTAGATTGCTTTACCCTCCTTTTTATCTTTTTATATGTATTTCAAAGTAATTTCAGAGCCAAAAAGAAGGGAGATGTTCCTATGGTGCTATACCTTAAGGAAAAACAAAGAACAAATAGAAGCATCCATTCCTAGCCACAAGGTGTTTACAACAGTTCTTCTTCAGTCTTTTGGAAACACTCTGTATGTGGTGTGCACTGGAAGCTGTAAGGTGCGAGTGCTGGAGAAACAGTAAAATAATCTGTTATTCTGTGAAATTAAAAAAAAGAGGTGTTTCTCTGTGACCACCACTCCACCTGTTATGCTTTACTGAAATTCAAGCCCCACATCGTTCAACTTCTCACACCTGGGAGTCGGCTAGCAAAAACACGGTTGAGTTGGGTGTGGGAGAAATGTTCAAATACATCCATCTTGGTTCCTGGATAAATAACTCTTGCAAATGTCTACAGTTTTCTGTGTGTAACTGAATTTGGGTCTAACTAGATGGTAGAAGTATCCAAACACTTGTTTTAATTGATACACACACCTTTTTAAAAAATGTTTAAAGATAGTTGGCAAGGCGTTTTGTTTTTAACATTCGTGAAATGCAGCCTAACAGTGTTCTTACTGTAGTTCTGCCCAAAAGTGATCACTTTTCTGTACTTTTCCTATGACAAATTTATTTTCCCTATATGCTTTTGTTGGCTAGCCTCTCTGGCATGGCCTGACCGACAATGAGCCAGAAGATCTGTGTTTGGGGAAAATGCATGGCTCTCCAGACTTGGCACAGTGGTGGAAGAGAGAGAGCAAATGCCCCGCATGAGAGCAGGGCCCTGCGTGTCGGCTCATCAGCTCACCAAAGGACACCACAGACGGCAGATGAAAACTACATACCCCACAACCTCAGAGACAAAAACTCAGGAAAAAATGTTAAAACAATTAAACAATTGCCTAAGCTCTGTAAACTAAACGAAGGGTCATATGTTACAGGCAGTAATGCGGTAACCCTAAATCTGAGAAGGCTTGCACACAATGTTTACCTCTCCCAAAGAAGTCACCCGAAGGTCCAGCAGGGAAAGACATTGGTTTATGAGAACTAACAGGAGACAAGATGGCGGCAGGTCTGTGAAGAATCCACACCTCAGGGTACTATAGCAAGCAGCTTTATAATCAAAGCAATCAAGTTAATCATTCAAATTCCTATGCAGTGTTTACAATTACATTGATGAAGAGTGATACCAACATTCTTTTCAGTTTTGCTGGGTCACCTACCTCCCATGACTCATTACTGGGAATATGCATATACTTCAGAGATCAGCCTTGGCCAGAGGCCGCTCCCTGTGGGACAGGGCAGGAAGAAGTCAGTATGGGGAAAGACAGTCTATGTCCAGACAATACCCTACACAGGTTTCAGTTCACATAATTGCTACCCAACGTAGAACTTGAGAAAGATCCCCTTTGATGATTTAGCTTTTCTCTATGTAGTAGAAAGGGAGATGATCAACTCAGAGAGAGGGTGGGAGTGAAGGAACTGAAAGAGATGGTCCTAAACCTAAACCATGCTGTAAAGGTATTTTTAACAGCAAGTTCTTCAAAAAAGAACAAATACACACACACACACACACACACACACATCATATATATGTCATATATTGGCAATCTGATTAGGCAACATTTGATTAAATGATTGATTAAATGAATAAATTGATAAATTAAATGGTTAATTAAATGACTAATTGATGATTGAGCAAATGATTAAATCGTTCTTTTAATCTAATACTCTAGCATTTACTCATAAGCAAAGCACAAAAGACTTAAGTGCTATGTACTCGGTGATATTAAGGAATGTTTGCTTAGACCTAGAAAAGATCTCCAGTGATTTCTAGTTTAAGTGATAAATACAAGCACATTTTACACACATAAAAAAAACATTTTTAACTCTCATTCTAACAAAAACTCATCTTCATCAGAATCTGAGGGGCTGCATGAAATAAGTCTGACACCTGGCATGTGATTAGACCTGTTACTAAACAAATAAGGCAATGATTTTTCTGGACCATAGGTGTTTTAGCTAAAAGCTAAAAGCTTTTCCCAGAAGAACATCTATACACACCAAATTTTACACATAATTTCAGACAGTTGACAGAGCTTCATAAAATCTATTGCATCGGTTAGCTACTGCTGTATAACAAACCACCCCACATGTTGTGGCTTAAAACAACACTATTCACCTCAAAATTTGGGGGGTCAGCAATTTAGGATGGAGAGAGCCAGGCAATTCTTCTGGTCACGTCCTGGTTCCCCCATATCTCTTCAGCGCCCCATAGGTGAAAGGCTTAGACCTGCCGGTTGTTGTTTTCTGGAGGTTAGGATACCTTAATTGGTTCCATGTAGTTTGTGATCCTCTAGCAAGTTGCCCAGACTTACTCTCATGGTGGAGACAAGTGCCGGAGAAAGAGTGGAAATACACAAAGCTTCTTGAGGCCTAATGTCAGAAGTGGTGCTACTGCCTCATTCTTTTAACCAAAGCAAGTCACAAGTCCTGCCCAGATTCAAGAGGCTGGAAAATAGACTCTAACTCTTATGTAGGGTATTATAAAATCATATTGCAAAAGGTATTATTACAAGAAGGAATAGAGAATCGGGACCAATTTTTCAATCAATTCACCATACCTACCAAGAACCTAGGGTTAGGAAGGAAGGAAGGAAAGAAGGAAGGAAGGAGAAAAGAAAAAAGAAAATAATGGAGAGAGGAAGAAAGACAGCAGGAGCTTGTTTTTATTGTAACCTACAAGTGTAGAAATCAGTAATTGTTTGCATTCCAGAAAGTGTCCTTATGCTGTCAAGTCCAGAGCCAATGAACACATTTCTGTGGCAAGGAAGAAATCTTCAATACTTTTCTGAAAGATAAATATGGTAGAAAATGAATATGCTCCATATAGCTTAAGGTTCTCACTTTGTTACTGAAACAGGACATCATGGATAAATTTAGTGGGTGTATGTTAGCAATATCAACAGGCTAGAAAGTGACACTGGATATTCTAAATGTCTGTGTCGGTTTTTATACCCAACGCCACTGAAGTGGTATAGGACTTCAAGACTCTCCACGTGTTTCATTCCTTGATGATCTACAGTAAATAACACTAGCTTTTCCCACAGAACCAGAATTCTAGAAAGCAGTGTTTCTATAAAGCATAAGAAAAAGTGAGGACAACAAAAAGTCCAAAGAGGAAATATTGAATACATAATATATCCTGATGCGTGATAATCGGTCCAATGATAGCAGTAGCATCATCCAAAATCAGCTGTCTTCCTGCTAGCAGAGACACATGAAAAAATAAATAAAATAAAATAATTTAAAAAAGAAAAATTAGAGCCGGGCTCGGTGGCTCAGCCTGTAATCCTGCGCCTTTGGGAGGCTGAGGTGAGTGGATTGCCTGAGCCCGCGGGTTCGAGACCCGCCTGGGCAGGCGAGACCTCATCTCTACAATAAATCAAAAAATCAGCCGGGCGTGGTAGCACATGCCTGTAATTCCGGCTACTCGGAAGGCTGAGGCAGAAGGATCGCCGGAGCCCAGCGGGTCGAGGCTGCGGTGGCTGGGAGCGGCCACTGCACTCCAGTCTGAGCAACAGAGTGAGACTCCAACTCAAAAAAAAGAAAGAAAAATTAGCTGTCAATAGGGTTTGAATATGGTCATGTTTTCCTTCCCCTAGAAAGGACACAAAATATAATTCTAATATTGACTGTAGAAAATTCAGTAAATAATTAACCAGTCGACTGAACATAATTGAATATAACCGAATGCAAAGTGTAACTCCTTTATTCATATGAATTTAATTCACATCAAGCCTGACTTTGTCATTATCAAAAGGGTATGGGTCTAACTTGATTTTTCAACACTCCAATGCTGTAATTCTTTTTTTTTGAGTTGGAGTCTCACTCCGTCGCCCAGACTGGAGTGCAGTGGCCGCTCCCGGCCACCGCAGCCTCGACCTGCTGGGCTCCGGCGATCCTTCCGCCTCAGCCTTCGGAGTAGCTGCAATTACAGGCGCGCGCTACCACGCCCGGCTGATTTTTTGATTTATTGTAGAGATGAGGTCTCGCTACCCAGGCAGGTCTCAAACCCTCGGGCTCAGGCAATCCACTCACCTCAGTCTCCCAAAGGCGCGGGATTACAGGCTGAGCCACCCAGCCCGGCTTTTGCTGTAATTCTTATATGCCTTTTTAATTACGAGACGTAATCGCTGAATCCACATGGATGAATTCTCCATCTCATCCCAACACCCTCTCTGCAATCCTGTTCATTTTCTATTGCTGCCATAAAAAATTGCCACAAATTTAGTGGCCTAAAACAATACAGATTTATTATTGTACAATTTTGGAGGTCAGACATCTGAAGTGGGTCTCACTAGGCTAAAGTCAGGGTGTCAACAGCCTTCAGCGTGTCTTTTCTGGAGGCTCTCGGGGGACTGTTGCCTCATGTAGCAAAGGTAGGCCTGCATTCCTTGGCTGATATCCTCCCTTTCATCTCCAAAGCCAGAAATGACTGGTCAAGTATCCCTCACGTCCCATCCCATCACATCACTCTGATGCTGATACTTCTTCTGCCTCCCACTCCACTTTCAAGAACCCTTGTGATTACCTTGGAGCCACTCAGACAGCCAAGATAATTTTACTATTTTAAGGTCATGTGATTAGAAACCTTAATTCTGTTTTCTCCCTTAATCCTTCTTTGCCAGGCAGCAACATGTGACCAAATCCCAGGGATTAGGGAATAGACTTTATGGGGAACAATAATGCTGCCTACCACAAACCTAAGCCCATCCTGCTTCTTTTCTCAGGTTACCTTAGATATTGATACATAATTGTGTGAACCAATTCTTCCCAAGAGAGGCTTTGTAGTACATGCCCATGATATTAAGCAGAGGTTCTTTATAAAGACAAATGGCATCTTCCCAATGCAAATTCTAGAAGTATCAACTATATTATCATTGAAATGTAAAAGAATGTATCATGTTTTGATCAACTATAAGTTGGGTCACTTGAAAGTGTAGGCTTGGAATATTTTTCTACATTCCTGATGAACTAACCCAGAGACAATTAAACACATTATGTTTGACTTTTAGTAGGCTGATTTACTACAAAGCCGTTGCAAGCTTACCACCTTTTAAAAAATCACTTTCCTGAATTGCAAAGATTATGATAATAATTGCTGCCTATTTTGAGGTAGGGATCAATGCTTTGGCTAAATTTTTTAAATCACTACATAAAAACAAGCAAGATTAGTCTTTCTTCCCAACTTATAATAAACTGGTACAAAAATGATTCTGCTCATCTTCAAATGGATATGAGAATTATTTAAATCCTGTGATTTAATTATGTATCCTCTCAGAGAACAGCAAGCATGATCTAGTCCAGTATGTTACAAAATATGGCAGGATGAAGGCAAGTCTTAAAACCAGAGGCAAAAGAATAGTGGATTAGAAAATAAGAAATAGGGCAACCCCTTCGGGTTCCCTCCCACTGTGGGAGTTTTTCTGTTGTCTCAAGAAATACTGCTTTCTAAAATAAATAAAAAGAAAACAAGAAATGATACTTACCTGGCAGGGTAGATACCATGATCACGAAGGGTGGTTTTCCCAGGGCAAGGCTTATCCATTGCACTCCGGATGTCCTGACCCCTGCAATTTCCCCAAATGTGGGAAACTTGACTGCATAATTTGTGGTAGTGGGGCACTGCATTCGCACTCTCCACTGGACTTTATTGTTCAAAATGCAGATTGCTAGGGAAAAAATAATAAGAAATGAGAAAAGAAAAAAGACCAAGAAGAAAGGAAAGAGTAGTTATTGCAATAAATGAAGGAGACCATTAATTTTATTGGGGATTAAACAGTGTTTAGGTTGGGCGTGGTGGCTCAGCCTGTAATTCCAGCACTTTGGGAGACCGAGGTGAGAGGATTGCCTGAGTCCACAGGTTCAAGACCAGCCTGGGCAACTTGGTGAGACCTCATTTCTACAATAAATAAATAAATAAATTAGCCAGGTGTGGTGGCACATGCCTGTAGTTCCAACTACTTGGAAGGCTGAGGTGGAATGACCACCTGAGCCCAGCAGGTCAAGGCTGCAGTGGCCATGAGCGTGCCACTGCAACTGCACTCCAGCCTGGGTGACAGAGTGAGACTCCAACTCAAAAAAAAAAGGAAGCATTTATTGTCAGACCCTGGCCATTCTCAGCATACTCCATCTTCACAAAATAACACAGACTAGACAGTGCTGCCCTGTGTCATTCAAAAATAGCTCCACTCAATCACTAACAAGCAACCAATGTGACTGTAAAGAACTGTTGAGAGATCATAATTAATTTGCTTATATCAAAGAGATGTGGATAAGTAGAGATATAATCTCTCTTGATAGGGTTTTTAAATGGTCTCACAAAACAATGTTAAAGACATTTAGAAAAGTAGGTTTAGCTGGGCATGGTGGCTCATGCCTGTGATCCCAGCACTTTGGGAGATGGACGGGAGAGGATTGCCTGAACCCAAGGATTCGAGACCAGCCTAGGCAACCTGGTGAGACCTCATCTCTACAATAAACCAAAAAATCAGCAGGGCATGGTGGCATGTGCCTATGGTTCCAGCCACCTGGAAGGCTGAGGCAGAAGGATCGTCTGAGCTCAGCAGGTCGAGGCTGCAGTGGTTGTACTGTAGCGGAAAGAAAGAGAGGCCGTGATACTGAGGCTATTAAAGGAAGTGGCAATTTTATTCTATTTGCACCGGTGCAACTGACGGGCTAATGCTCCTAGGCCGAGCACCCCGGGGAGAGAGGAGAGGCATCTTATACCTTAGTTTAGGTAAGGGAGGGGGGGATTATGTTGAGCGATTACACATTTTCTTTGGAATTTACAAGGTTGTACTCAGCAAAATCAGATTTTCAAAGAACAAATGGTCTTCAGGAAATGCATGGCAAGCAGGGGTTATAAACTGACAACTTTAAAAAGAGAGGATATGGGTAAGTTTGTGAATTGGTCACTCTTTTGCATTTCCATGAAAGCCTAGTCTTTTGCTATTTGGTTTTCTCAAACAAAACTGGCCTGGTGGGTTTTCAGAGCTTGTGGATTGACTTTCAAAAGGAATACTTTTAACTGCTATCAGCCCCCTTTCTGCCACAGTACCACGGCTGCACTCCAGCCTGGGCAACAGAGTGAGACTCTGACTCAAAAAAAAAAAAAAAAGAAAGAAAAGAAAAGTAGGTTTAGGGACAACTTGTGTTTCACAGAAATTACCCCTAGAACACAGCACATTTCTTAGCTTTACTAGAGTTCAGAATAAAGTCATTAAAATATGCAGTTCACTAAGTATGCGTATTAAGTGGTTGCTGTGTTCTGTAAGATAGAATGAATTTCAAATGACTGAAAAATGAGTAAGTATCTTATAAAATGAAACCAAAATGGAAAGACAAAAATGTGAGCATTTAGAAACCCCAATAAATAATTTAGATGCAGGATAAAGTATAATTGATGGATAAACCTTAAATAGAAAAGAGAACAACAGGGAATCAAGGAGCAAGACAAGATTTGACCAGGAGCTGAGTGACTTAGCAACATGACGCCTTAAGCACTTGTCAATCAGGGGTGATTTGGGCCTGCAGGACACATAGAGCAGTGTCTGGAGACATTTTTGATCATCAGGATTGGCAAGGTGCTATCAAATCCAGTGGACAGAAGTCAGATAATAGCCTCCACACAGCAAAAGGTCTCCACAACAAAAAATTATCTGGATCAAATTTTCAATAGTGCTGAGGTTGAGAAACAAACAAATGAAAAAATTACATGATACAGGAATATATTAAAATAAATGATAATAGGCATTTAAAGTTTCTCTTCAACTATATGCTTTCCCCAATCTATATTGAGATATTGTGTTTCATTTAGGGTATGATCCTTTAGAATACATAGATTGTAAATGATTGTAAATAGACTTTATTATGATTGCTCACCTCTTGTTTTTCTTTTTATGTAAGTCCCACTTTGTTATTACTATGTCTCTCACCTATTTACAAGATCTGAAAATAATTCATGCCTTTTTTATTGTCATAAAAATCATCATTTTAAGTAACCCCTTCGGGTCCCCCTCCCACTGTGGGAGCTTTACTGTCCTCTCAATAAATCCTGCTTTCTAAAAAATAAAAAAAATCATCATTTTACTTTCAAGCATATTAAATATATGTTAATTTTGTAATTCAAAGTGATACAGATTTTTCAGGTCAGCTCAGATTTCGAGAGTGTCAGCTCAATGGGTCGGCCAGCTGAGTCCGAGAGGGGGTCACCTCAAGGGGCTAGTGAGCCTAGCCCCAGAAGTGTTGGCTCTAATGGGCTGGCAAACCCAGCCCTGAGAGTGTTGCTGATTCAGTGGGCTGGCAAGCCTAGTGCCTGGAGTGTTGGCTCTGATGGGCTGGCAAACCAAGCCCTGAGAGTGCTGCTGATTCGGTGGGCTGACAAGCCTAGTCCTCGGAGTGTCTCGGCTTTGCAGTCTCGCCTTCTTCCAGCAGCTCTCCCAGTTCTGCCAGCTCAGTCGGCTGGCAAGCCAGCCCCCAGGGTGCATAGCTCTTCAGCTCCGAAGATCCTTGCAGCTCTTCAGGTAGGGGTTCCTGTGTTGTGCCCAGGAGGAATGAAGGGCAGGGACAACCTGAAGGCAAGAAAGCAGGATTTATTGAGAGGACAGAAAAGCTCCCACAGTGGGAGTGGACCCGAAGGGGTTGCCCTCATGCCGTTCTTAAAGGTGAGTTCTGTGTCTTAGACTAGTGTCATGAAAATCTAAGATTCCTGGATTTTTTTTAAAAAAATGCTTCGCCACTACACGATCCGATGAACAGGCTAAAAAGGAAAACTGAAGAAAGGGTAAGTTGAATGTTCTAGAGAAGTAAGTCAGTTCTCATTTATGAGCTAAAAGAAAATCTCTAAAAGTGAAAACACATAGAAAAATATCAAGTATACTAAAAATACAAATACCACAAAACTCTAAATGAATGAGCCAAAACTCTTACCAACATCAAACTATCCCAAAGACTCAACATGTTTTAATAATATGCATTTTATAGTTAGAAATGTGGTAAAAATGAAGAATGATGGATTCTAAAGCAAAATAAACAAATCTTCAAGTCACTTTAGAGTAGACAACAGTTAGAGAAGGGATAAGGTGCTGGAAATGAAGTTAGAAGTGATCATTTTAAAGAGTGGGAAATGACAAGCAAGTTTTTGTGGTGAGAAGAGTTTATTTTTGTGAGGCCAAACTGAACGGAATGACACAGTGGAACCATTTTGTGTGGTCCTGTTCATATTTCCATTGGATAGGCAGTGTACTGATTCTACTATATGCTTTGCAGCCAAATATGACAAAATGTGACTTTAAGCAAAAATATGTATAAAATATTGTTTGTTATTTAAATTTCAAAATAAATATTACATTCAGAATAAGAACCACACACCAGTTAAGCATTATAAAACACATCCTATGTATGAACAAAACTTTGGTTGAAACATTTTCTAAATTTTCTTTGATTAGAAGATTTAATTTAAAATATATTTTAATTCATTAAACTGTCCTATTTCACAAAATGTACTAAATTCTACTTTGGTAATATATTGTCTGATAACAAAAAAGGCATAATTTATATGTTGAAATGTAATGTGAGCTGGAAACGAAGAAAAATGTGGAGAATCCTCAAAAAAGTCTTTTTACCTGATAGTCAGTAGTTTTTTAACCCCTTCTGCACCAAAATATTTTTCCAGAGATACCAGTACAAAATTAAAGATCTTCTTAGAGTTTCCGTCCCTAGGTAGTGGGGAGAAGCAAGACCCAACTGTGTCACTTCTTGAATAACCAGAAATTAACCATGATTAGCATGTTTCTAAATCAAATGCCTTTCACAAATCTGTAAAATCATCTGCCATTGTTTCTTCAAATATGGTAATTGTCATTCCTCTCTACTTCTCCCCTATTTTCTTCTGGAACACCTCATGAGACAAATGTTAGACCTTCTCACTCTATTCTCCATGTTTTTTAACTGTTCTTTTTAATTTTTATTTTACTTTAGTTTTTCCTCTCTACTACATTTGTGTTATCCCCTCAGACCTTTCAGCTCACTAATTCTTTCTTCAGCTGTGTCTAATAAGTAGTGTAATCTATGGTATAAGTCAGGGCTTTCCAGAGAAACAGAACCAACAGAAGGTAGATAGGTAGGTAAGATAGGTAGGTAGGTAGATAGACAGATAGATGTAGAGATAGAGATTTTTTATAGAAATTGGCTCACGTAAGGATGGAGATTGAGAAGTCCCATTATCTTCCATCCTCAAGCTAGAGAACCAGAAAAGCCAACAGTGTAATTCAGCTGAATTCACTAGCCTGAGAATTGAGGCAGGAGGTGATGGTGCAATTACCTTTCCAAATCCAAAGGCCCAAGAACCAAAAGTGCCCATGTCCTAGGGCAAGAGAATATGATTGCCTCAGTTCAAACAGAGAACAAATACACACTTTTTGGTTCTCTTTGGGCCCCTAATGCATGGTATGGTACTCAACCAAATTGATAAGGATATTCATTTTTACTCAGCCTACTGATTAAATATTAATCTCTTCTGGGGCAGTAATGTTTTACTAGCTATCTGGGAATCCCTTAGCCTAGTCAATTTGACACAAAATTAAACATCACACCTATCCACTAAGTTTTGTATTTCCAATGACCATATATTTTCTTTCTAGAAGTTATTGTCAGTTATTTTTCAAATCTAACTTTGCTTTATTAATAGTATCTTGGTTTAATTATTTATTCCTTCTTCCGTGACTTTATTTCATTTCTTTTAAAATATTGGTTGGCAATTCTTGTTTGTTTACCATTGAAATAACAGAAGAACAAAATTCCAGCCAATGAACTAGATTGTGATGACATGGGGCATTGCCCCCCCGACCTCAAACATATAACTATGTTTAATAAAACAGTACAATCCAAGAAAAATAAATTGAGTTATAAATTAAGAAAGAGAAATTGGCCGGGTGCAGTGGCTCAAGCCTATAATTCCAGCACTTTGGGAGGCAGAGGCAAGAGGATTGCCTGAGCTCAAGGGTTTGAGACCAGCCTGAGCAACATGGTGAGACCTCATCTCTACAATAAATCAAAAAATTCTCCAGGCATAGTGGCACATGCCTGTAGTTCCAGCTACTTACAAGGTTGAGGCGGAAGGATAACCTGAGCCCAGCAGGTCGAGGCTGCAGTGGTTGTGAGCGTGTCACTGCACTCCAGCCTGGGTGACAGAGTGAGATGCTAACTCAAAAAAAAAGAAAGAGAAATTATCAGGTGCTAGAAATGAAGAGGGAAATTGAAGGGTGGTGTTATAGGTTAAATTGTGTCCCCATAAAATTCACATATTAAAGTCCTAATCCCTTATACCTCAGAATGTGTGCTGATTTTGAAACAGGTCTGTTGCAGGTGTAATTAGTTAGAATAAGGTCTTTCTGGAGCAGAGTGTGACCCTACTCCAATATGACTGGTACCCATTTAAGAAGGGGAAATTTGAACTAAGACACACACACACACACACACACACACACACACACACACACACACACACACGAGAATGTCATGTGAAGATAAAGACAGAGATCAGGGTGATGCTTCTATCTACCATGGAATACCCAAGATTACCAAGGAAAGACCAGAAACTAGAGGAGAAGCATGGGAAACATTCTTAATCATAGCCCAGGAACTAACCTTGCTAACCAATATCTTTGATCTCAGGCTTCTAAACTTTAGAATTGTGAGACAATAAATTTTTTGCTGTTTAAGGCACCCAGACTGTGGTACAAATTATAACAAATTATGGCAGCACTTGCAAAATAATACAAGTGGTAAACTGAGGCTGAAGCCATGGGGTTCATTGGGTAATCAGGACCAGTGATCAGCCTTACTGTTTAGGAGCTAGATATTTAAGACTGGATAACACAGGGTTAGAATTTGTGCCCCTAGGGAGGTAAAACTGAGCTACATGCCTCAGGCTAGGAGTCAGCAATTCCTTCTTTGTAATTAAAAAGAGACTAAAGATCCCATGCCTTCAGGCTGTTGTGGGAGGCAAGGGGCGAGAGGATTGCCTGAGCCCAGGGGTTCAGAGAGCAGCCTAGGCAACTTGGCGACCTCCTCTCTACAATAAATCAAAACATTAGTCGGGCATGGTGGTGCATGCCTGCAATTCCAGTTACTTGGAAGGCTGAGGGGGAAGGATCGTCTGAGCCCAAGTCAAGGCTGCAGTGGTCGTGAGTGTGCCACTGCACTCCAGCCAGGGCGACAGAGTAAGACTCTGATTCAAAAAAAGAGACTAAAGAAATTGTACTTACTGAGATAAGGACAAGTTTTTAAAAATTATCTTTCTAGAGCCTCAGGCAGAAAAAGAATTATCTTGGATAACTGGAATTCTAGGCCTGTGCCTTAATAAGGGTAAAGTCTGAATTCATGCTACTCAGGTGATACACAGATTTCTAGGAGAAATTAATTTTTAAAAAATTTGTCATGGACTCATCAAACCTACAAGTTGCATTCTGAAGCAAACAAAAAACAGTTCTATAAAAGCTTGCCCACTAGTCAGAGCATTTAGAACACCCATAGAAAAATAAACATATAATTTTGTTTTGAGTCGGAGTTTCACTCTGTTGCCTAGATTGGAGTTCAGTGGTATGATCATGATAATCATGGCTCACAGCAGCCTCAATCTCCTAGGAACAGGTGATCCTTCCATCTCAGCATCCCAAGTAGCTGGGACTACAAGTGCACACCACCACACTCAGCTAATTTTTTATTTTTTTATTTTTGTAGAGACAAGGTTTTACTATGCTGCCCAGGCTGGTCTCGAACTCCTGGGTTTAAGCAATGCACATGCCTCAGCCTCCCAAAATGCTGGGACTACAGGCATGAGCCACCATGCCCGGTAAACATAATTTTTTCAAATATTAGGTCAGTGCAAAAGTAATTGCAGTTTTGGACTATAAATTTTAAATTATTATAACTAGGCTCAAACACATCTTTGTTAATCAAACCAGGAACCATTACAATCAACACACTTTTGCTCATGAGAAATAAGTTTGTTTATTACTGTAGCGTAAATATCCATGTTTCAGGATTCGATGAACTCTTAGCATTTTCTGCACCTGGCTAGTTGTGGAAGTGTTTTCCCTGCAAAAAGTTGTCGAGATGCTTAAAGAAGAGGTAGTCGGTTGGCGAGAGGTCAAGAGAATATGGTGAATGAGGCAAAACTTTGTAGCTCAATTTGTTCAACTTTTGAAGCTTTGGTTGTAAGATGTGCGGTCATGGGTTGTCGTGAAGAATCAGGCCCTTTCTGTTGACCAATGCCGGCTGCAGGCATTGCAGTTTTTGGTGCAGCACATCGATTTGCTGAACATACTTCTCACATGACATGGTTTCACTGGGATTCAGAAAACTGTAGTGGATCAGACCAGCAGCAGACCACCAAACCGTGACCATGACCTTTTCTTGGTGCAAATTTGGCTATGGGGAGTACTTTGGAGCTTTTTCTCGGTCCAACCACCAAGCTGGTCGTTGACACTTGACAATCCACTTTTTGTCACGGTCACCATCTGATGGCGAAATGGTACAGTGTTGTGTAGAATAAGAGAAGTCGACACCTCAAAATGACAATCTTTTTGGTTTTCAGTCAATTCATGAGGTACCCACTTATCGAGCTTTTTCGCCTTTCCAATTTGCTTCAAATGCTGAATGACCATAGAATGGTGGACATTGAGTTCTTCAGTAACGTCCCGTGTAGTTGTAAGAGAATCAGCTTCAATGATTGTTCTCAATTGGTCGTTGTTAACTTCAGATGGCTGGCCACTGTGCTCCTCATCTTTAAGGCTCTTGTCTCCTCTGCAAAATTTCTTGAACCACCACTGCACTGTACATTTGTTAGCAGTTCCTGAACCAAATGCATTGTTGATGTTGCAAGTTGTATCCATGGGCTTTACGACCCATTTTGAACCCAAAAAAGAAAATCGCACAAATTTGTTTTTTGTCCAACATCATTCCCATTTGTATTTATAAATATAAAATAAATAGCAAATAATAAGTCATTAACAAAAATATATAAAGTGAGAAATGCACATTTATTTAAGAATGTACTCCAATATCAAACAGCAAATATCAACAATGCAAAAACTACAATTACTTTTGTCCCAACCTAATGCAAACCAAATGAGGAAGTAAACCCTGAAAGAATGTCAGTTTATTCAACAAAATAAGTGGAGGACTTTGTATCCTAAGGTAATAAGATTATTTGAGAGAGAGTCTGGGATAAGTATATATATTTAAAATGTTCAAATGGATAAAGTAAAGAATAGAAGCAGCATATCAAAGGGACAGGTGTTTTAAAAATAGAATAAACTAAAAATTCAAAAAGTAAAACTGTATATGTTGCAATTAAAAACTCAATGCCCGTGTTAAACAATGGAATAGATACGGTTGAAGGTAAAATTAATAAATTTGACATAATGAGAAGAAATCACTCAACAGAGAAATAAAGAGGTATAAGATAGAAAAAGGATGTTAAGAGACAGAGAAAAGAGTGAGAACTCAATAAATGAATAATAAATGTACCAGAAGGAGTTGATATATGAAAAACAATATTCAAAGGGATAATGGCTACGAATTTTCCAGAATTCATTAAATATATGGATATTTAAATAAAAGAATCACAATGGATTCTGAGCAGAATTTTTAAAAATCTATTTATATACATATTTTAGCAACTAAAGAATATCCAATTCAAAAATAAAACCTTAAAAGAACTGGAGTATTGGAGAGAAAAAGTTTTAACACCTAAAAAAAAAAGCAATTAACTGACAGACTCAGATACTTCTAAATAATAAAGGAAACCAAAAGATGGGAGAATAATACCTTTGGAGTGTGAGAGAAAATTTTATTTGCTTGCCTAGAATTGCACACCAAACTGAACTATCATTCAAAGACAAAATTAAAATGAATATCTTTACAGATTAATAAAGACTAAGAGAGTTTACCAGTGACAGACATTTAAAAAAACTTCTAGGCCGGGCTCAGTGGCTCAGCCTGTAATCCTAGCACTTTGGGAGGCCAAGGCGAGTGGATCGCCTGAGCCCACGGGTTCGAGATCAACCCACGGAACTTGGTGAGATCTAGTCTCTACAATAAATCAAAAATTAGCTGGGCGTGGTAGCACATGCCTGTAGTTCCAGCTACTTGGAAAGCTGAGGTAGAAGGATTGCAAGATCCCAGCAGGTCAATGCTGGGGTGGCCATGAGTGTGCCACAACAGCCTGGGTGTCAGAGTGAGACTCCAACTCAAAAAAAAAAAACAAAAAACTTCTAGAATGCACTTCAGGAATTAGGAAAAGAATCTCTGAAGGAAAGATTAAATTAAAAAAAGAAAAAATAATTTTTCAAATACTGTCTAAAATAATAATGTATATATAAAATATGTAATAAGTAGAATAAAAACTAGACAGTAATAATATGTAAGATCAGAAGGAAAATTAGAGTTGTAAGAATTCTAAGTTTCTTTTAAGATAAAAAAAATTACAGTCAAAGAATTCTTCTTTGGGAGAAAACTAAAGATACCTATTAACTTTATATCAATAAGTTAAGTATAAATATATCTTTGAAACATCAAAGTAACCACTTAAATAATATAAATGATGTATACTTCCAAATATGTGAAGGGAAAAAGTAATTTATAAAAAGGTGAACAAAAAAATTAAAAAGTAGTATAAGTAATTCTAAATATAGCATTAATCATAAGCACAGATTGATTACAATACAAAGAATATTATATGAAGACTAAAAATAAAACCAGCTATATGCTTTTCACAAAAGAAAATCTTCAATCAAAATTATGCAAAAAAATTAAAAAGAAGGGTTAGAAAACTACCAAATTCCAGGTATAAGTATATTATTCTTAAATGGGAAATCATTCTTAAATTCTTGATTTTTTTTTTTTGAGTTGGAGTCTCACTCTGTCACCCAGGCTAGAGTGCAGTGGCACGCTCCCGGCCACAGCAGCCTTGACCTGCTGGGCTCAGGCAATCCTCCTGCTTCAGCCTTCCAGGTAGCTGGAACTACAGCCACGTGCCACCGTGCCTAGCTAATTTTTTGATTTATGGTAGAGATGAGGTCTCTCCAAGTTGCCCAGGCTGGTGTTGAACCTGTGGGCTCAGGCAATACTCTCATCTCAGTTTCCCAAAGTGCTGGAATTATAGCTGTGAGCACGCCCGGCCCAATTCTTGATGTTTTATTGATGTTCACTTCCTGTCATTAAGTCCTCAGTGGGCACAGAGAACATGGAGATCATGTATGAAAAAGAAATAATTTGCAATAATCCCTATACCATATTTTGAGGTCAGATTTGTTGATACCCAAAGAATGTGACCCAAATGTTAGGGTAAATTAGATAAAGGAACATTTCTCCCTCTATCCTTTCTACCCTTGCATATCAAGTTCTCCATATTCTACATAATTCTTGATAACTTCTTCAGCTTATATTGACTTTCCCTTCCTAATCCTTTATAGCACTTACTGTCTACAGTGTTTACAATAAACCATATATTGCTTTACAATGTTCACAACCAGTTAGAATTCAAACCCAAAAGTTCTGATCACAGAGATGTAATAGCACTATAGCATATAATGTAATGACATGTAATTAGGAAATACATGCTGAATTGGTCGGGTACTGGAGCTCATGCCTGTAATCCCAGCACTTTGGAAGACGAGGGCGAGAGAATTGCTTAAGCTCAAGATTTCGAGACCAGCCTAAGCAACATGTTGCTTAAACCAGCCTAAGCAACATGGCGAGACCTTGTCTCTACAATAAATCAAAAAAATTAGCCAGGCGTGGTGGCACATGCCTGTAGTTCCATCTACTTGGAAGGTCAAGTCAGAAGGATCACCTGAGCTCAGCAAGTCGAGGCTGGGGTAGCTGTGAGCATGCCACTGCACTCCAGCCTGGATGATAGACTGAGACTCTGATTCAAAAAATAAACAAATAAATAAGAGAAGAAAAGAAAGAAAAAGAAAAGAATAAGAGGAGAAATAAAGGAAAAAAAGAAGAAAAAGAAAAAAAATACATGCTGAATTGAACCACAGGATGAAAAATTTTTCACCTGCAATTCAGTGGTGCTTAAAATGACATCTCACTAAATTCTTAAAAAATTCATAAGACAAAATTTGCCATCAAAAACATCATAAAGGAAAAAAAACAGATAAAAGAGTTTTATATTCCTATTTTTATTGTATGTCTCTTAGAGGCCCTATTATGAACAATAGTTTTCACTTTGGTTAAACTATTTTAATATTTTTTTGGTAGTAAAATGCACAAAACGTAAAACTTATCATCTTAAGCATTTTTAAGTGTATAGTTCAATAGTATTAAGTAATTATTGGCCAGGCGTGGTGGTTCAGACTGTAATCCCAGCATTTTAGGAGGTCAAACTGAGAGGATTGCCTGAACCCAGGGGTTCAAGACCAGCCTGGGCAACTTGATAAGCCCTCGTCTCTATAATAAATCACAAAAGTTATCCAGGCGTGGTGCGTCTGTAGTTCTAGCTACTTGGAATGCTAACGTGGAAGGATCGCCTAAGCCCAGCAGTTCGAGGCTGTGGTAGCTGTGAACGTGCCACTGCACTCCAGCCTGGGTAACAGAGTGAGATCCCAACTCAAAAAAAAAAAAAAAAAAAGGAATTTCTGTTATGCAACCATCACCACTATCCATCTCCACCACCCTTTTTACCTTGCAAAACTGAAACACTATATTCATTACACAAGTTCCCACCCTTACTCCCAGCCCCTGGCAGCCATTCTACTTTGTCTCTTTAATTCTGACTAGGTATCTCATATGAGTAGAATCATACAGTATTTATGTTTTTGTTACTGGCTTATTTCGCTGAGCATAATATTTGAGTTTTAGGAGTTCTTTATGTATTTGGAATACTAATCCCTTATCAGCTATATAATTTCAAGATATTTTCTCTCATTCTGCAGATGGCCTTTTTACTTTGTTGATATCTTTCTTTGACACACAGGAGATTTTAGTTCCATGAAGTCCAATTTGCCTATTATTTCTTTTGTTGCCTGTATTTTGGGTCAGGAAATCATTGCCAAATCTAATGCTGTGAATCTTTGCCCTTACATTTAGATCTTTGATCCATTTTGGGTTATTTTTTGTATATGGTATTAAGTAAGGATCCAACTTCATTCTTTTTGCATGTGAATATCTGGTTTTTCCATCACCATTTATTGAAAAGACTGTTCTTTCCTAGTTGAATGGTCTTGTCATCCTTGTCAAAAATTATTTGACCATATATGTTGAGGGTTTATTTATAGGCTCTTTATTTTATTCCATTGGCCTATATGTCTGTCTTTATGCCAGTGCCACTTTTTTTGGATTGTAGTGGCTTTGCAGTAAGTTTTGAAATTAGAAAGTGCGAGTCCCAGGCTTTGTTTCTTTTTCAAGACTGTTTTGGCTACATGGAGTCCCTTCTGATTCTATATAGATATTAGGATGACATTTTCTATTTCTACAAAAAAGTCATTGGGATTTTTACCAAATTTGTTTTAAATCTGTGGATCACTATTTTTAGTACTGATATCTTAACAATATTAAGTCTTCTAGTCTACGTAAGAACTCATGGTAGAAACGGATGTCTTTCCATTTACTTACTTCTTTAATTTCTTTCAGCAATGCTTTATAGTTTTCATTGTACAAGACTTTAATCTTTTTGGTTAATTTGATTTCTAAATATTTATTATTATTTTTATGCTACTATGAATGAAGTTTTTTTTATTAATTACCTTTTCAGATTGTTCATTGTTATTGTACAGACATTCAACTGATTTTTATGTGTTGGCTTTATAGCCTGCTACCTTGTAGGATTTGTTTATTAGCTCTAATATATTTGTGGAATCTTTGTTTTCTACAAATAAGATCATATTATTTGCAAACAGAGATTATTTTAATTCTTCCTTTCCAATTTGTATGCATTTTATTTATTTTTCTTGCCCAATTGCTCTGGCTAGGACTTCCATTACTATGTTAAATACAAGTGTGGAAAATGGACAACTTTGACTTCTTATCTTAAGTTGTTTCATAATTGAGCACAATATTTACTCTGGGTTTTTAATGTATGACTTTTACTAATGTTGAGGTTGTTTCCTTCTAGTCATAGTTTGAGTTTCTTTATCATGAAAGGGTGGTGAATTTTTCAAATGTTTTTTATGCATCATTTGAGATAATCATGTAGGTTTTTCCTGAATTTTGTTAATGTGGTGTAATACATATAGTGATTGATTTTTATATGTTGAACCATGCTTGTACTCCAGGGATAAATCCCAGTTGGTCAAGGTGTACAATCTTTTTAATATGCTGTTAAATTTAATGTTCTGTTGAAGATTTTTATGTTGATATTCATAAGGGATACTGATCTGTAATCTTCTTTCCTTGTGGTGCTTTTGTCTGGCTTTGGTATGAGAATAACTGTGGCATCAGAGAATGGGTTTGGGAGTGTTCCTTCCTCCTCAATTTTTTGGAAAAGTTTAAGGATTTGTGTTAGTTAATTTTTTTTTTTTTTGAGTTGGAGTCTCACTCTGTCACCCAGACTGGAGTGCAATGGCCGCTCCCGGCCACCGCAGCCTCCACCTGCTGGACTCCAGCAATCCTTCCTCCTCAACCTTCCAAGTAGCTGGAACTACAGGCGCATGCTACCATGCCCGGCCAACTGTTGATTTGTTGTAAAGATGAGGTCTCGTCAAGTTGCCCAGGTGGGTCTCGAACCCGCGGGCTCAGGCAATTCACTCACCTTGGCCTTCCAAAGTGCTGGGATTACAGGCTGAGCCACCGAGCCCGGCCAATGTTAGTTCATTTTTAATACTTGGCAGAATTCACCAGTGAAGTCATCAGGTCCAAGGCTATTCTCTGTTGAGAAATTTTTTTATTATTGAGATGTTTTTCACCTAAAGTTCGTCTTGAGTGTCTGGCTTCCAAAATGAGAAAAATAAAATGAGGTTCATAAAAGAGAGTGCCAGCCCTTTAAACCTATAGGAAGTCACTCAGTTAGAGGGAGAGGGCCTTGCAACAATGGTCATGGTGGTGGTGGGAGGGTGCAACAATGGCTTCCAACTTCTGTATCTGCACCTTTGAGATCAGGAGCAACAGTCAACAATCAGAACACAGAGCCCCAATATTTTGGGGAATCTTATTGCCCACCCTGACTCCCACAATCTCAATGCAAGATGCCCCAGGAACACATGCACAGATGTGTGCTGTGGGGCTGCAAGTGGGGGATGGGTTGTTGATACTGTGCTAAGAGCTAAAATTTAACTGAAATTAACTGCGGTTTACCAGCCAAGTCTTCCCCCTGAAAGTTTCAAGCTCTCAATAAACTCGAGTTCCAAAATAGTTGTATTGGACACATTCTGCCAGCGAGATTGTTGTCTAGGTAGGGAGATGGATTCCTGGATTTTTCTACTCCACCCTGTTCCCAGAATCCTCCTCCCTGGTTAAACACTTTTAAGAAATACACAGTCTATAAATACCAATAATGCTATGAAATGAGGTGTTTTCTTTCTTTTAAAGTAAAAAGGGGGGAGAAAAAGATTGACATAACCACCGTTTCTACTTGGAAGAAATTCTAGAGTGCAAATGCATTTATATGGAATACTGCTTCATGACATCATCAAAAAATCATGGTCTGACTTCACATCATTACTGTATCATACAAATATTATTCCTAATGATGCCAAGATTTTGTGATTCAAGTTGTGGAGTGAAAGAGGAGAAAAATGAGAACCTTAAGTAAGAGAAAGTTATATGCATGTGAAATCTGACTGTGAGACAGCTGAAGTTCATGCTATGCCACGGAACACTCCTTCATTTATTCAATAAGTATTTATTTTGTGCCATTTGGTCCAAAGCACCGTCCAAGACATAGAGTATACAACAGTGATAAAAAAAGACAAAATCTGTTTCTCATGAATCTCACATGCAGATAGACAAGAAATAGTAGACACAACTAATACATTTTACACTGTGTTCAAAGGTGGTAAGTACTATGGAGAAAATATAAAGCAGACAAAGGGAATGAGTGACAAGGTGGGGAAAAGTGAGGCTGTTTCTTATAGAGTGTTTAGAGAAGACCAACCTTACTATAATAAATAATCTAATATATTTGAACCATAGTTAATTCAGTCCATAGTCAAACCTTCTGTTCAATCAGTTAATATGTAATACCCAAATTAGTATAACTTTCTCCACCTGGATATGCTTTTGATCTTTTTTCCTTATTAAATTAAAATGTACCAAAATGCTATGCCTGTTCTTTAGTGGATCAGGCAGTTCAATGTACAAAAACCTGAATAAATATCCCCACCCCCACCTCTAGAGCTGTATGCAATTATTAGAGTGATTCTTTAAAGCACTTGTTAAAATGCCAAAATAGTGCCACAGAAAACACGCCAAATAAAGATTTAAGTTTTCTTTATGAAAAAAAAAGTGTTTAACGAGGGTTTATGGGGTTTTATAAAAACACCTTAACACCTTACAGACCTAAGGGGGGAAAAGCTCTATTTAAGTATCATACACCAATAGCAGACCACCCAATGCTGATGACTAGAAGCTTCAAACAGACCCATCCTTGGAAACCTATGTGGAGACCCTTAATTTTATGGTCATTTTAATTGTATTTGGGTTATTACCTCATGCTCCAGCAAACACCTACAGTATTTAATAAAAATGAGTGCAGAACACTGTTCTAGTTAAAGTATGTATTAGCCAAAATCATAAACTAAGTATGCTTCACCATAAATTAACTGGGTGTTTAGTGTTTCTTTGCCTTTAAGTTATATTTATTTTCTTATTACATGGTATGCTTCACTATGTACCAAATCAACATTCACTGACTTGGCATTGAGAAACACTCTTCTATCTCCAGCTCACATACCCACAAACACACCTGCCCTGCATATTATAAAGTGATAAGTACAGTTAATCAACTCTGCAGATATTCAGAAGAATGGCTATAAAGGATCACTAGGGCTGAAAAGTAAACACATCTTGAAAAATAAAAAAAAACAAACTTTCATTTTGTAGTCTTCTAGAGGCTAGCTGTAATGCTACTATTTACATCAGTGTTGGTCCAGATACAAAAATTGTGGTCTTCTACAGTAGAACAAAAGGAAAATCTTGGGGTCAAAAAAAAGGGGAAAATACTGCTTCATTTTGTAGCATTTAGACAATGAACTCTTAATTTTTTGCTTCAGTGTTCTGCAGGGGGAAAAAATTAATGGGTAATGACAACGTACAGAATTTAGAGTTGATCCTCTTTACCACCATCACTTTCTGCCCAGGTTTTCTAGCATAACTCCCTTAATTACCAAATTTCTAGCAGCTTCTATTTCCTTACCTCGTCATTCCATAACCCATTAAATTTAGCATCTGCACAATCCTCTCCCCCACTCACATTACACTGAAAGAGTTCTTGTTTAAATCCCCCAAATCTCCTAATTGCCAAAATTGCTACTCTCTTTGCAATTTCTCCATTGGTTTGAATCCTCTGTAATGTCTAGCTTGTAGATCCCTTCTTCCTCCATGAAATGCTCTCTTCCTTGGGTTTCTGCACCATCACCAACCCGGGTCTCATTCCACTCTCTTAGAGCCTTTTCTCAGTCTCCTACACTTTTTCTCTGAGTATGTCTTCGTTATTGACTAACTTATATCATCCCGTACTATCTTGTCTTTCCACTCTGCAAATACTTTGAGTGAGTCTATCAGTCTTAATCTGCCAACTATATGGTTACAATTCAAGTAGAATGCATGATGACCACCTTCCTCCAAAAGCTCCTCCTTCAGGGCTCCCAGCTATAGTAAAAGGTGCTGTTACCTATCCAGGTGCTGGTGCCAGAAATCAAGATATCCTCCCTGCGTCCTCACATAGAGATGCCAGATTGAAAATGCGAGACCTTCAACTGATTTTTCACTTCTGATAAACAACAAATTATTTTTTGGGTAATAGTGTTTCTGAAATATTAAAATTTAACTGAGCATATTGCATTTTATCTGGCGATCCAACCCCTACCTCTAAGCAAACATCAATCTCTTAAAATATTTCTCAAATTTCTTCATATCCCTTTACTTCCCATCACCTTCATCCTAGACCTATTCATTGTTATCCCTTGCTTAAATCTCCAAAATAGTCTTCTTTGCAGACTCCCCAAATGCCCTGTGACCCCTAAAATCCATTCTCTACACAGCAATCAGAGTGATCTTTTAAAACTACGAATTGGATCATGTCACTTTTCCTTTTATTTTCCCTGAATACATTTTTTTTTTTTAAGTTGGAGTCTCACTCTGTTGCCCAGACTGGAGGGCAGTGGCACACTGATGGCCACCCCAGGATTGACCTGCTAGACTCTGGTGATCCTTTCGCCTCAGCCTTCCAAGTAGCCAGAACTACAGGTGCACGCTACCATGCCCCGCTAATTTTTTTTCTATTGTAGAGACAAGGTCTTACCAAGTTGCCCAGGTTGGTCTTAAACCCGTGGACTCAGGCAATCTTCTCACCTCGGCCTCCCAAAGTGCTGGGATTATAGGCTGAGCCACCGAGCCTGGCCTGAATAATTTCTTATAATTAGCATTCCAACTCTGGCCCTCCAGCCTATTTGGTAGTAATTCTACTAGGTTTATGCTTTAGACCTTACAGACCACTTAAACCAGAATTTTTTAAGTAATTTATTGAGATGAAATTCACATAAAATAAAATTAACCATGTCAAAGTGAATAATCCACTGGCATTTAGTGAATTCACAGTGTTGAACAACCACCACCTCTGTATTGTTTCAAAATATTTCCATTGCTTCAGGGTAAAACCCCTTACTCATTAAATAATTTCTCCCCCTTCCCTCCCCTCAGCCCCTGGCAGCCATCAAACCACTCTGTCTCCATGGACTTGCTTACTCTAGACACTTCCTATAAAGAAAATTATACAATATGTGGCCTTTCATGCCTGACTGCTCTCATTTAGCATAATGTTTTATAGTTCATTCATGTTGTGGCATATATCAGTTCTTCATTTCTTGGTTTGCTTTTTTCTTTTCTTTTCTACTTTTTGTTTTGTTTTGTTTTTTTGTTTTAGTGTTTCATTTCTTTTGTGGCTGAATAATGTTCCATTGTATAAATATACCACGATAAGCTTAATCATTCATCCACATCTGGGCCCTTTTGGCTATTGGGAGCAGTGCTGCAATGAACATGCATGCACATAAACTTGTTTGAATACCTGTTTTCAGTTCTTGTGGGTGCATGTCTAGGAGTGTAATTGTGGGGTCATTTGGTAATTCTACTTAGCTTTTTGAGGAATCACCAAGTATTTTCCACAGTAGCTGAGCTATTTTACATTGCAATCAGCCATTTATGAAGGTTCCAACTTCTCCATATACTCCCCAACATTTGCTAGCATCTGATATATTGATTACAGCTATCCTAGTGGATGTGAGATAATAACCCATGTGGTTTTGATATGCATTCCCTGAATGACTAACGTTTTTAAGCATCTTTTCATGTGTTGATCATTTGTATATCTTCTTTGGAGGAATGTCTATTCAAGTTCTTTGCTCATTTTTCTTCTTATTTTTTTTCTTTTAAAAAAACTGAAATCCAGATTGCCCACTTTTTAATTATGTTTTTTGTCTTTTGTGTTAAGTTGTAAGTGTCCTTTATATATCCTGATACTAGACACTTATCAGATAGGTAACTTGCAAATATTTACTCCCATTCTGTGTGACATCTTTCTACTTTCTTTATGATGTCTTCTGATACACAAAAATATTTTGTTTTGATGAAGTCTGATCTATTTTTTTTATGTTGTTGCTTGCATTTTGGGGTTATACCTAAAGTATCAATTGTCAAATCTATGGTCATGATTTACCCTGTCATTTTCTAATACTTTTATGGCTCCAGCTCTTACCTTAAGTTATTTATCCATTCTGACTTGATTTTTGTATAGTATGAGGTAAGAGTCCAAGTGGATTCTTTTGCATATGGATGACCATTTGCCCCAGCACTATGACAGAATTTTCCCCAGCCTTCTCCCTATCTTTTCCCCTCCTCCCTTGTTTACCCCCATAAAACCTTCAGCGTTCAGCTCATCAAAACTTTCCTTGAATACCTGTTCTTTCTTTCCCAGAGTAGATCAGGTTATATGCTCACATTACATTGGTACTTAATATCCATTGTCCCTACTACAGTGCAAGCTCTAGAAGGCAGGGCCAATATCTAATTTACCTTGCACCCCATTGCCCAGCACAGTGTCTGCCACATATGTTTGTTGAGTCTGTAAATGAGTTTTGAATCTCTGACTTCCCATGATATATCTCCAACCTGGTTCTCCTCTCAATCACACCTAAGGACCCCTTCATTTAATGAATATGAAATCTTTTTCCTGCCTCCAAGTCTCTGCTAAAGTGACCTATGCTTATTCTCTGCCCAGCAAATATCCTTGAAAACATTTCTCACAGTGCCTCACACAGTGCTAGACACATAGGAAGAGCCCCCCAAATATTTGTGAAATAAGTAAATAAATGAATTCATAAATAATGAGAAAATATGAGTCAAATCAATACATAGTTTTGCATTCTTCTGTGTACAAACACCTGAAAGTTACCCCCGAGAGATACAGTAGTTACTCAGGTTTCCATCATAATCACCAGGCTATTTGCAAATCTACCCTTTATATTTTTTGTTTAATTACATAGATCCTGGGTCAATGAGCTTGTGAAACAAGTCAATTAACTGACTTTTTAAGAAGGTTTTCTGTATACTTGATATATGCAGGTGCATAGTACTATGCCGGGCCAAAGAGAAGAAAAAGCTATGATTTTTATCTTTGCGATCCAGATTAGTGGAAAAGATAAACTAAAATGAAATAATTAATGAGTTATATACCGATTAATGGATAATATAAGAATAGCTTATAACTAAGAACTATGTCACTACTTAAAGTTATAAATATGATGGAATTCAGAAATTAATAAGCTTAATTAATTAAGAAAACTTTACTTCATGTTTACTATTGTTACAGGCTCTGGCTACATGCCAGGAGACAGAATAAGTAAGACATCCTTGAGAATGTACTAAAAGCAATTTTTTAAAAAAGTCCCTTTCTTAGTCAACAACTCCTTTGAGTATCTGAATACAATTATGAATCCTCTCTCTAGAAAAATGCATATACACCCATGCATACACAGTCACAACAATGCACACCCATGCATACACAGTCACAACAATATTGTAACCAATAGTAGGAGATCATTACTCAAGAATATCTAGTTGGGCACAAAGGCACACACTTGTAATTCCAGTCCTTGGGAGGATCACTTGAGCTCGGGAGCTGTAGACTAGACTGGGCAACATAGTGAGAACCCTGTTTCTAAAAAAATTTTAAAATAATAAAAAGTAGATTTGGTAAAAAAAAAAACCAGAAAAATTGTTTTGTTTTGTTTTTAAAGGAATTGTCTAATCTGTAGAATTTCTCTAAGGAATATAAAACTATTGAAGTCAAGAAGAAATTACGTTTCTCAGTTTTTTTAAGTGCTTTGCTACAATTCATATGCTTAAAAGTAAAAGATTTATGGTTGCTGGAAATAACCAAAAAGGTTGAAGGGTTAATAAATAATTTCTACTCTACGGAGAAGTAAGGTTTTATCCAAAGGGGGCAATTGTAACTGATAGCTGCCACCCAAATATGGACTCAGCATTGCCTGATTTTGTAACTTTTCAAGAGAAGTCATGAATTCAGATTTTATGTGAAACCTCTTGATGTTTAAATGTTAGTGCTGTAAAAAAGACTGTTTATTGCTTCCTTAATACCCATTCTCCCCTTCTAACTAATAGAGCAGTAATTTTATTCTAGCTACAATGTCTCCATTACAAGATTACATTTTCTAGTCTTTGTGGATGGGGTGCCCAGGAGATGTAGACAGAGGAGTTAGTGAGAGGACACAGTTAGGAGATGTCTAGATAGGGTTGAGTCTGTTGGGATGGAGGAGGGGATACTTCTTTTGCTCTAGTCCCCTCCTCCCTTCTTTAGCCTTCTACGTGTACATAATAGCTAGAGCTATAAACTAGAGTTTGTTTGTTTTTTGGGTAGGAGTCTCACTCTGTCACTCAGCTGGAGTGCAGTGGCACCATTATAGCTCACCACCTCATCCTCCTGGCCTCAGGCAATCCTCCCACCTCAGCCTTCCAAGTAGCTAGGACTACAAGCACATGCCTCCATGCCTGGCTAGCTTTTTTGACTTTTTGTAGAGATGAGGTCTCCCTATGTTGCCCAGGTTGGTCTCGAACACCTGGGCTCAAGTGATCCTTCCGCTTTGGTGTCCCAAAGTGCTGGGATTACAGGTGTGAGCCACCACATTCAGTTGACTAGAACGTGAACAGACATATTGGACTATGATCTGAGGTGGCTTTGAAGATGGAAGCTGTGAGTTAGGAATGAAGAGTACAGACATGAATGGATCCTTAGTCCTTGATGACTGTGGTGCTTCCAAACACCCTGCTTGCCTACTCCCAAACTTCTTTTACATACTGGGAAAATTTTTTTAAAACCTTAACTTTAAGCTGGGCTCGGTGGCTCAGCCTGTAATCCCGCACCTTTGGGAGGCTGAGGTGAGT
>NW_007258448.1:657110-684966 GCF_000164805.1 Carlito syrichta | reverse complement strand
AAAAAAAAAAAATAGCCGGGCGTGGTAGCGCGCGCCTGTAGTTCTGGCTACTTGGAAGGCTGAGACGGAAGCATCACCAGAGCCCAGCAGGTCAAGGCTGCGGTGGCCAGGAGCGGCCACTGCACTCCAGTCTGGGCGACAGAGTGAGACTCTAACTCAAAAAAAAAAAAAAACCTTAATTTTGTCTTATTTAAATACTGTTTGGGGGAAGGGGTTTATTTTATGCAGCTAAACAAATTCTAACTATTATTTCATGTTTTCTTTTCAAACACATAGTGAAGCAGTAAAAGATATCTGTGGGTCTGTTTCTAGTGCACAGGTCACTTATTTATGACTTTTGCTGGGAACACAGGAGATACACTGACAGTTAATAAATTACAGAAGTAGAAGACATGTATAGATGTGTGTGTGTGTGTGTGTGTGTGTGTGTGTGTGTGTGTGTGTACGTGTCCACCAAAATGAAAAATACAGGTTTTTGCACTTAAAGGTACTATTCCTCTTTAAGAAATATTTTTTCTGGCTATATGTTGAGATCATGCAAATATCCTGTTTGTCACCATTCTTTTGCTCACCAATTTTAAACTTCTTAGTTGTTGGATCAGCTGGGCGGAACACTTCACAAAAGTGACAAGGTCATGAGAAAGAAAGAAAGTCTGAAGAACTGGAAACTAAAGTGACATACCAATCAAATGCAGTGTAGAATCTCAGTTTAGATCCTGAACCATAAAGAGTATTTCAGTAGGGTAAATGAAAAACTTTGAATAAAGTCCATAGAATAGTCGGCAAAATTGTGTCAATGTTAATTTTCTGGTTTTAATTATTGTACTATAGTTTATATTAATATTTGGGAAAGCTGAGCAAATAGCATGTGGAAATGACTATTTTTGTTAACATTTTTGGAAGTCTGAACTTATTTCAAAATAAAAACTTTAAAAAGTAAATAGGTTAATGGTTATGTCAACATATTGTTCTTGGCTGGGTGCAGTGACTCACGTCTGTAATCCCAGCACTTTGAAATGTCAAGGTGAGAGGATTGCTTGGACCCAGGAATTCGAGACCAGCCCAGGCAACGTAGTGAGACCTCATCTCTACAAGAAAATCAAAAGATTAGCGGGGCATGGTGGCTCACACTTGTAGTCCCAGCTACTCTAGAGGCTTAGGCGGAAGGATCACCTGACCCCAGCCAAGGAGGAGGTCGAGGCTGCAGTGAACTGGGATCATGCCACTGCACTCCGACCTCTGACTAATAATTGATAGCTTTCTATTAATTTTTCAGAGTGGCCAGGCTCGGTGACGCACCCTGTAATCCCAGCACTTTGGGTGGCCGAGGCAAGTGGATTGCCTGAGCCTGCGGGTTCGAGACCAGCCCAGGCAACTTGGCGAGCCCTTGTCTCCACAATAAATAAAAAATTAGCCAGGTGTGGTAGTGTGCACCTGTAGTTCCGGCTACTTGGAAGACTGAGGCGGAAGGATTGCCAGAGCCCAGCAGGTCAACGCTGGGGTGGCCATGAGTGTACCACTGGCTCCAGCCTGGGCAACAGAGTGAGACTCAAAAAAAAAATTTTTTCAGAATGAGACACGGACTCAAATATATATGTATATATGTTGCTCTTTCCGTTGACACTATGCTATTTGTTTCTAATAGAGCTGACTATCTCACAGACTATTTCTAGAAAAATACATTTTTTAATAATTTTTAAGTAGATCGTTGACAATGGGGAATCTCTGAATTACCAGTGCTATCTCAGATATATATACAAAATATCCTGAAATATAACTGAATGCTTTCTGAGGTAGGCGGTGGGATGATACAAACGGGGTCTAAGAAAGAGCTTCATGGCACAAAAAGAAAGTCCAAAGAACTGTCCCAACTTAGAGGAAACTTCGACATACCAATCAAATACAGTGTAGAATCCTAGTCTGGAAAGGAGGAAGAACAGGGCAAGATTACAGGCTGTGGAGACCTAAATTAGCATGGAGGGGAATGTGAACTCTGGTTGACAGTTAGGATGGAAGAAAGCTATTAAAGAAATTTAGATTTTAAAGTGCAAGATTTGGTAACTGCCTTTGAAAAACAAGTAAGGAGTCACAGATGCTAGCTATCATCAAAGATAGTAGCATTTGATAGTAATGAGGAAATTGAGAAGGACAGATGATGAACCCAACTGTGGCCATGTTGAACTTTAAGTCATGATAGAACATTTGGAGAGATGACGCTGGAACTCAGAAAGGAGATTCAAGCTGGAAATACATGTGTGTTACCAGCAAAATGTTAATTGCTGAAATCATTAGAATGTATGAATTCTTGATGGAGAGACTGTGACAGAGAAAAGCACAGAAACAGGGCTAGAGGAGAAAAGACTGGACTGTGGCTCTTCTCATACTTCTATGCCCAATTAGTAGCAGAAAATGGCAACTGTAGTTTAGAAATTACAGGAAGCAACTTTGGGCATGGTACCTGTTTTCTCTCTCTCAGTCTCTCTCTCTCTCTCTCTCTCTCTCTCTCTCTCTATCTCTCTCTCTCTCTCTCTCTCTGCATTTGAAACTTGAAATGAAAAATATTGCAAATGGGCGTCACATTAATAGTAAAGCCCCATAGAAAAGGTCAACCAAATCTTGTTTCTAAGGCCCATCAATCTTTTTTTTTTTTTGGAGTTGTGGTCTCACTCTGTCGCCCGGCCACCGCAGCCTCGACCTACTGGGCTCCGGCGATCCTTCTGTCTCAGCCTTCCAAGGAGCTGGAACTACAGGCGGGTGCTACCACGCCCGGCTAATTTTTTGATTTTATTGTAGAGATGAGGTCTCGCCTGCCCAGGCGGGTCTTGAACCCGTGAACTCAGGCAATCCACTCACCTCAGCCTCCCAAAGGCGCAGGATTACAGGCTGAGCCACCGAGACCTGCTGGCCCTGAATCTTAATCCTAAAGGTTTGGTATTCAATTCTCCATGATATACCAGTCTCTGTCTAACAAATGCCATCACTCCCATTTCTGGCTTAAAAAACTTAGAGTCAGTTTCTATTGCTGCAAACAAAAGACTTGTACCACAAATGTGTGATGAGCACTACCATAGTGCTACTCAAGATTTAGTGTGACTATTAATCACATAAGCATCTTGTTAAATAAAGATTTCGATTCATTAAGTCTGGGTTGGTGCATTACTTACCAGCTCTAAAGTGATGCCGTTGCTGGTGGTCTGAGGACACACTTAAAATAACCAGGCACTATGTAACATTATCTCTGTCCTCAAAGAACTCGTAGTCTGTCAAGGCAGACAAACTGTAACCTGTGAAATAAGTAATTCAGGGTATCATTGTGCAGCAGAAGGTAGCCTGGAATGATTTTAGCCTTGGCCTAAACTTCTGGGTGATCACACACATCTTGGACCTCAGTACCTGCATTTACAGAATGACAGGTTGACAGGACGACCTATCAGGTCCCTATTAACTCTTAGATTCTATCCATAATCATGGTTTAAATTATTTGCACACATAGGGGCGGATGTCAACTTAGATAACTATCATATATATTATAAATTTTTAAAATTACTAATGAAAATACACATTGTTTTCAAACACTCTACACAAAATATTGACTAGAAAAGCAGTTCAATAAGCAGTATCGATAATATTGTCTTAATTTAACAATATGTAGACAAAAAAACTGAAAGCCCTTGAATTTATGATTAATTCTAATTTTTCCTCTTTATGCTTTTCTGTATTTTCTACTATCAACAGGTATATTTTTATAAGAAATCCCCAAATCTATGAAAGATAGCACCCATCCTTGTCACCCCTAAGTGTCCCAACCCTACCTAACTGCTCCCTACCTCAGCCCTGAGCTGGGAATGGCTTTGCCTGCCAACATGCTAGAAGCTTCCTTCTTATGAGTAAGCAGAATCTGGAAGTAGTCTGTCCAGTGTTCCTCGAGGTGAATTGAGACCCCTGGGAACTGAGCTACCATTCCATCTGACTGGCCTTCTGCCCAGCTTCTGGTTTTTACCCTCGTTCCCTGCTGGGATAGAAGCCCAGCCCTGAACTCCAGCCAAAAAGTCGTAGCCCGTGCTCTACTTAATTCTTGTCAGTCCAGGCAACAGATCCTGTAATGGTATGATCACCACCACCACCATCCCAAATTTCCCCTGCTACTAGACGTTTTTGCAGTAGCCCAAGGAGACAGACCTCCCAGCAACTACACTCCGATAATGGATAACCCACAAACTCTGAGAAATGCCTCACCCACACCCTAGACATTAGCCTGCCAAAAACCTTTCACAAATGACTTCTTTACATTCACAAGTAGATTATACACACAGCAACACATTTTGTAGATTAATGCACTGTAATGAAAAAAAGCTTAAGCAAAAGGTGAGATGTATTTTCTGTTCTATCACAGTGAAGTCACACACTTGAACATATACCTATGCTGACATTATGGATGTATTGTAATTCTAAAACATCTTTGGAGTGAGACAACTCTTAAACTCAGGGATTTGCTGCACTTATGTTTGTAACTGAGTGTCTTGCATGGTGATTTGCTCATAGTAGGCTTCAGTAAACCTCTACTGAATTACAAATGTGAACAACTAGGTTGACACACACATCCAGAACACTTCATAATTGTTGGGCTTGGTGGCTCATGCCTGTAATCTCAGCACTTTGCAGGGAGGTTAAGGTGGGAGGATCACTTGAGCCCAGGATTTTAAGACCAGCTGGGCAACATAGTGAGACCATGTCTCTACCAAAATAAAAGAATAAGCTGGGTGTGGTGGCACGAGCCTGTGGTCCCAGCCATTCAGGAGGCTGAGGTGGAAGGATCACCTGAGCCCAGGAGATCGAGGCTACAGTGAGCCATCATCACGCCACTGCACTTCACCCTGGACGATAGAGTTAGAAACTCAAAAAAAACAAATAAATAAAAACATTCCATATTTAAGCAAAACTTGCAAGATACGTTTTCTTGATAGTTCTTTACTATTTTTTGCATCCTGAAAAAAAATTAGGTATGCTTAACTTTATCAAGAGAACTTTAGGATTTTTTATTTGACAATAGAAAAATGAAAAAAAGCAATTATTTTATGAATTTATATGGTCCTCCTTCAGAAACAAACTAAAACAGTTGATAACACACCAGAGGAAGCAGGAACTGGCAAGCTTCATCTTATTGATGCCCAGAAACCCAGAAGCTACTTCTCCAAGTTCAGCTCACAAGAATTTGGAAGATAAGGAAAAAGCAGAGATGCCAGGGAAAGAACCAGAAACTCAAGGTAAATAATAAAAGTGTCCAGTGCTAGTGATGGACCTTGAGCTAGAATGGAATAATTTCTATCCTGAAAAAATTTGCTTCAGAGATTCCTTAGGTCACTTGAAGAACATTTTATAAAATATAAATACATACCATGTTACTTCTAGTAGAGAAACAATGCTTCAAATAGCCTAGCAGAAAAGAGAGTGGTTAAGAAATAATTTTTAGAAAAAAGGTAAAAGCATGACTCCTATACAGATATAAAAATGAACATGTACTACAAAATTGTTTTTTCACTCATATGATATGAGGGAACTGGGCAGATGTTATCGCTGGTTCAAAGGAAAAATCAAAACAGTACAGATTTATAAGGAGTAAAAGATATTGAGATGAGTTGCAAATAGGGGCAAAATTAGTTTTTTCCACATGGAATAAAAGGTAAGTTAAAATCACTACTAGGTCAGATGTAATGTGCATATCCATCAGTTATCTACAATTTACATGGGTTGCAAAACAGCTCAAAGAAAATGTGCAGGGCTAACATCTGATCTTCTGGAAGCCTGTGCTATAAATGCTGCAGAGTTTTCTGTTAAAACACAAACTTTTTTTCTATAGAGTTTATGTGACCCTCGGCTCCAACAGTTCTCTTTAATCAAGCATGTTTCAGTCATGCTTTGGTAAGCAAATTGCTGTCATTTCATAACTGAGTTTTCCGCTTGTTTCTGAGATGCCAATAGTCCACATTGCTCATCAACAATGAGCCATGTTTTTTATATTAATGATCTATGTGTGGAAGAGTTGACCTTATGCTTTTAAAATTCCTGGGGCCCTGACATTCAGCACCCCAGTGCAGAAACAGAACACAGAGGTTTGGCTTATAAACAAGGCCAAATTATTTTCTCAAAAAGTGTTATTGACTCTGCTCCAACACTCAGGTGAGTAGTGAGTTAAGACTCTCGGGTCTGTGCCATGAAATGGGAAAATAAATTTAGGTCTAAAAAGGCTTCCTACTGGCAACAATTTCATCAACAGTTATTCAGCACATCCCACGAACCTGGTTTTGCTACAGCTTTAGAACCGCTCTTGGCGGCCCCCGCTCTTTTATTTCACCTACCCAATTGATAGAGGCAAAATGTTATTCCTATGGTGAGTCCTAAATACAGAGGCACAAGGCAGGCTAGGTAGCTGAGTCCTTCTTCCCTCCAAGCCACCCTCTTGAGGCACACAGTGACCTCACTCCTTGGCCGTCCTCCACAGGCACCACTGTGGTGGTCCCGCCTTGTTATCCCATCTCAGACCAGGCACTGAGGAGTCTTTGTTCACTTATCTGAACTTGTTGTGTGGGTGTATCCATTCTGTCTGTTTTCTCCCCTTGCTCCTCCAGAAACTCCACTCTGCTCCCTCCTGCCCCAGGCCACTCCCTCTTCTCAGGAATGTTTCTCTTGTCTATTTTCCTGTTCTTGGCAGTTGACAACTTTATTCAGACTCGAAAGACTCATGTAATCCTGAGCAAGTAAACTGGGGAAGGGATTAGCAACCCTTCTAAACAGGGTGAAGGGGCGGTTCCTTGAGGGCCAAGCACTCTAAAAGCTACCAATCGGTTGCCCTGCCCATAAAAGCAGTTCAGCCCAGCCTTTGGTGAATGTCTGAGTTTTTTTTTTTTAAGTAGAATTGTATCTTGATGGACCCACGCAAGTAAGTTAGATGCAAAATATACATTCAAATAGCTGAATGAGTTGACCTGTTGTGTGGGGTTACTTAGTATTGTTCATTTAAATACTGGAGAATGTCTGTCAAGTACAATGGATTTCATTGTAGCACGGTTGATGTTAAACTGCTCTGACAGTAAGTAGCCAACAGGTTCAGCAGTTTTGAAAGGAAAATCCTGATTTGTGTTAATAAAACCATGTCTTCAGCATCGAGAAGGGCACATACATTATCTACTATTTATTATGCCTTGAAGCATTCCACCCATTTATTGGATAGCTGTATCACATTATATATGCACGAGTTATGATGCCAAATTAGGACACTAATCTGTTTTATACACTTAGAATTGTAATTTTGCCCTAATCATGAGATACTCAATGTATGCCAGGATTATAGACTTACTTCATAGGTTCATTAGAAAGATATTCACTGACTATCCCATTGTTCTATGAACTGGAGATTTAAAAAAAAAAAAAAAGATAAATAAGACATGGTCTGTGTCCTGGAGAAACTGAAGATATAGTGCAAATGAATATCACAACATTACTGCAACATTAGGACATGACTGTTAGTCACTATTGTACTCCTGGTATTTAGGGTTCCTGGATTTTTATTCATTTGAATTTGAACAGAAATGGAATTCAGTGGTAGTTTTATGACACGTGGTTTTATAGAAATACTAACAAGTGACCTCATCAAAAAATAAAGTCACTATAAAAAGTCATATTATTTTGTTTTTACTCCTTATATTTTAATAAAAGAAATAAATATAACACGTTTATTATAAAAAACTATCCACAATTTCATCACTTCATTATTCTTAATGATTTTTCCTAAATATAGAGAATAATAATGTTTATTAGCAGATCACACCTAAAATCTGCTCATTCTTTACCTGAGATATGTGAGATTTACGCTTAGAGCTAATTAGGAAAAAGCTTATCTAAGAACAATAGACTTAATTTGTTTTGTTTTGCTTTTAAGCTTTAAGCGATAATAAAAACATTACTCGATCCCTTTTTAGGAAAAAATTTGAACCTATAGAATACAAAGAGATTATTGTATGATTCTAGAGCTGAAGTAGACGACTTATTGCATTATTGGAGGTTAGCACCACTATAGTTCCTCTTAAATGAGATACCATCTCACCCCAGGAAGAATGGCCATCATTAATAAAACGAACAACAACAAATGCTGGCGAGGATGTGGAGAAAAAGGAACGCTTCTACGCTGCTGGTGGGAATGCAAACTAGTGCAACCTCTTTGGAAGACAGTGTGGCGATTTCTGAAAGAACTGGAAATTGACCTTCCATATGACCCAGCAATTCCCCTATTGGAAATATACCCAGAAGAACTCAGATCATTCTACAAAAAAGATAAACCACCACACACATGTTTGTTGCAGCTCTATTCATAATAGCAAAAACATGGAACCAACCATGCTGTCCATTGAAGCTGGACTGGATAAAAAAATGTACATGTACATAATGGAATATTATGCAGTCATAAAGAAGGACAAACATATGGACTTCGCGGCAACTTGGATGGATTTAGAGTTTATTATACTCAGTGATCTATCACAGAAACAAAGAACAGATAGCATATGTTCTCACTCGTAAGCGGACCTTGAACAATTATAATACTATAAGAAAGGGATTGGCAGTAGTGAGAAACTGCCAGGGGAGAGGGGGTAGGATTGGCAGTTGAGGGAAACTGCCAAGGGAGGGAGGGGCACACCTCATCAACAAGGATACCTGCATAATGAACATTTGTATACCTAACCAGAATTATACCCCACATCCTTAAAATAAAAAAAAGAAATGTTTCCTACATTTGTATTCATTATTTATTCTGTCAATTTCATCTAAAATCTTTCACTGAAATCAATCATAGCTACCCCTATCCCCTCCAAAAAACAAATGAGTTATAAAATGATCTAAGCTTAATAAGTCAACGTGTTATTCCAAGCAAACCACTTGAAGGATTGTTTTGCAAAATTTGCAAGATGTATTTGACTTCTCAAAAGTATTTCTTGAACAAAATAAAATATAAAAGATCAATGTGAAAAATGCATATTTTTAATTTCTTTCTTTTTTGTTTTTGTTTTTTAAGGTCTGGGTCTCTGTCGCTGAGACTAAAGTATAGTGGCACAATCACCACTCACCACAGCCTCGAACTCCTAGACTCAAGAGATCCACCCCACTCAGCCTCCTGAGTAGCTGAGACTATAGGCGTGTGCCGTCACACATGGCTACATATTTTTAATTTTGTTTTCTTTTTTTTATATATTGAAAGAAATGAGTGCAAGTCTTTTTTTTTTTTTTTAATTTCTTTCTTTTTTTTTTCTTTTTTTTTTTTTTAGGGCTTCTCCTCAGGACTATTACAGCACCATTCAACACAAGGTTTGCCTCATCTTACCTCAGTTTCTGACTGTGGTCAAGTCATCTCTTTGTACCAAACCTTTCTCACCCAAAACATCATTATCAATCACTAAAAGGTGATGAAAACCAAATCATGACCAAGTATTTAAGAAGATAAATGTGTTTATGTGTTTAAGAAAAGAACAAGCCACAGATACCAAATCACTTTAAGATAAAAAGTCAACACAAATGACTGTCTTCACATCTTAGACCTGTAATTTCTTCACCTCTAAAATGGGTTGAGTTAAATGATCTCTTGGGTTAAATATGGTGTTAAAATTCTAACTCCATCACCATGAGAATTATATCCAGAAAGGTAAGAAATAAAACAGCAAACAACAAACACAAATAGTACATCCAAAGAAAACATCTATAAGACACTTTCAGTTTAGTGTCTTCAATAAGAAAGTGAAATCTCAAAGAGGCTGATCTGCTGGTAAAAAGGTACTCTGAAACTTATAGTCTGATTCAGGCCCAAGTCAAGGAATTAACATAATCAGAAGTGCCACAAAGTAGGCATGGTAACAGAGGGAATCATTTAGAGTAAACTGTAGTGGGAATTTGCTATTTTCTCCATTCCAGTTTTATTAAAGCCAATAGAAAAAATACCTCCAAAGCAATTTTTAAGTTGTATTTAATAATAAAATGTCTAACTAGAACTAGCACTAGGCATTTCTTTAGGCCACCCATATTTTCTTAGGTGACTGAAGGCCCTCAACTTCCAGTGTATCTGAGGTGTGTATTAATGGCTTAGTACAATGAAGTATCTTAATGGCATATTTACTGAAGCACTTAATCTACTCCTTGGGGGTGAAGAGATCAAGTGTATCCCTGTTAAATCACAGAGGCCTGCTAGAGACAGTGTAATGGCTGTTACAGGCGGGGGTTCATAGACTCACCCTGTGGCTTGTTGATAACCTCAACTTGTCAAAGTTATATTTGTCACATGGCATTTTGAATTAGAACTTCAGGCATTTTGTCAATACCTGTCAATCCACACTCAGCAAAGAAAGCAATACAGTGTCAAGCAAAGGATTTAATTTAACGAGCTGGTCATAAACCTGTCATGGGTTGTTTTTTCTTAGCTTCTCTTCTTTCACCATTTCTCAAACCAAATCTAACCAAATACACAGGGTCCAACAGAATCACTCAGAGTTGAAAGAAATCCCCACAGACTTCCCCACCAACCATCTGTGTAATCTATTAGATACTGATTGGACAATAGGGCCTCAATGTATTTGTCTGTTAAATAAAGAGATTAAGCTAAGGGAGTTTTCAAACTAATATTCCATCATTCTATCTCATTTTTTCTTTGGGTAACTAGCAGGTTGAAGAACCCTGAATTAACCCAAATTTCCCATTTTTGCCCAAAAGGCAATCTTCTTCATTTTTTTCTTTCCAAAATAACCTGTATGGTTATAACATCTATAGGATTATAAAAAGCTAAATATATTTATTTTGGCTTTATTTCTTAGGGTGATATTTGAAGAATAAAACCAGGAATGGCTGCTACTTAAAAAATAAGTCATAAAGAAAAGATAAAATCATAATTTAGAATAAATTTTTTTTGATAAAATAATGCTTCTTTTTACCTATCAGTGTAGGTTAAAATACCATGCCACATCCTGAGTTATAAACAAGTTCACGAAAGAAGAGGCTCCTTTAAATAAACCATTTTTATTGTAGTTAATGTAACTGGTAAACAAACAAAAAGGCTAGTTCTGAAAGGGAACTTGGAATTGAAAATCACTCCTATGTATTACCTAGTAGAAAATATATAGGAATAAAACTATAGAGAGTGATGCCTGCAAGTGAGACAAACAAGTTGTCTTTCTTCCACATGAAAACAACAAATAAACAGTTATCCATAGACAATAATAGCCTTAGGAGGCTCAAGGGTCCATTTTAGAAGCTATAGCAACAGTGTAGGTAAAAAAAACAAAACAACAACAAAAAAAAACCAGAGAATAACTACATAGAAAAAAATAACTGGGAGGTCAGCACACCTGAAACGTCTGAAGATGGCTAGAAGCAAGGGTGACAGCTATTGTTATTGACTACATGGCAGGTGCCACCATGGTTCCCAATGATCTGCAGAGAACACAGGCATTTTCTCCCACTGATCTAACCAAGAGTCATCCCATCACAGTTCCTCTAGAGAGGAGATGCTATTGTGACCACCCTCCCTAAAAATACAAAGTTGCTGTTCCGACACCAACCCTCCTACCCCACATGCACCCCTGACCCAGAGTCACAGCCACTTCACACATGCTCGCACATCAGGCTCTAGCTCTGCAGCTGCCTCATGCTTGTCTATGTTCCAGACTCTGGGTCTAACTGCATGATGTGCACCCATGCCTCAGTTATCAGAGCCGCCACTGCTAAAGGCTTTATCACCACCTCTTAGAACCTTAGTTGCTCTGTACATGCTCACACTACAGGCTCTCATTCCTCTGCCACTCCATGAATGCTTAAACCTCTAACATCTGAGCCACTGTCACAGACAACTAGCCTACTCCTCAGCCCCTGAAGTTACTGTAACTCCTTGCATGCTTACACTCCAGACCTTAGCTCTGTGGTTGCTTAACAAGCCCCTCCTTGCCAACCATTACCAACATAGCAACAGTGGTGCCTGTGTCCCAAGGGCCAGTGCCACCACCCTAGATACTGAATCCTTGGTCTCTTCATGTGTGCTCATTCTTCAGACCCTGATTTTGTGGCCAAGCCAGAGGCATCACACATCAGACTCTAGTCGTCACCACCACAAGCCTACCTACAAGCTGAATCTAAGAAGGACCCCCTCAAGCAAAACTTCTCCAGTGACGGAAGAAAAGATTAGGAGGACCCAGCAGCCTTTGTCATCTAAAACCCTAACAGTTTGCAGTTGCTATGGACACCCACAGCCTTGGCTGCTGAGGATCTCTTCGGTACTCACCAACATCAATCTCAGCTGACAGGGCTGCACAGAGACAATTATGCTTCTCTTGTACTGGAGCCAGAACCACCACAATCCACCCCACTAGCAGTCTTGCACCCACTTGTAAGGGAAGATCTTGCCCCATTGAAACCAGTCTGTAAAGTCTGGAAGAGGTGAATGTTCCATTAAAAGTGCTGACATCAGTGAAAGGCAACAAGAAATATGAAAATGCAAGAAACATACCACCATAAGAACACAATACTTTCCCAACAACTGGCCCATAAGAAATGGAGATCTACGAACTGGCTAAAAAAGAATGCAAAACAGTTATTTTAAGGAAGCTCAGTGATCTACAAGAGAACACAGAGAGATAATTCTACAAAATCAGAAAAATAATACATGAACAAAATGAGAAGTTTAACAGAGATTGAAATTGTTAAAAAGAAATTATTAAAAAGAACTAAACAGAAATTCTGGAGCTGAAGAATACAATGAGTGAAATGAAAATGCAGTAAAGAGTGTTAACCAAGCAGAAAAAAGAATCTGTGAACATGAACACAGGTTATATGAAAATATACAGTAAAAGGAGGAAACACAAAAAAGAATGAAAAGGAATGAAAAAAGTCTATGGGTATTTGGGGGTAGCATCAAAACAGCTAACATTCACAAAGTACATTATAGGAGTTTAAGAAGGAGAAGAGAAAGAAACAGAAAGAATAGAGAAATAATGGCTGAACATTTTCTGAATCTAGAGAAAGATATAAACACCCAAGTGCAGGAATCTTGAAGTTTCCAATAAGATACAATCTAAAGAAGACTACACCAAGGCACATTACAATCAAAGAGTCAAAAATCAAAGACAAATACAGAATCTTGAAAGCAGCAAGAAAAAATAAAAAACCTCCACATACAAGAGAAACCTTCATAAAACTATCAACAGATTTCTCAGGAGAAACATTAGAGGACAGGAGAGAGTGAAATGATATATTCAAAGTTGAAAAAGAAAAAAAAAATACAACTAAGAATATTTTACCTTGCAACATTATCCTTCAGAAATGAAGGAGAGATAAAGACTTTACCAGACCAACAAAGTTGAGGGGGTTCATCATCATTAAACCTCCTACAAGAAATGCTAAAGAGAGTTTGGTTTTTTGTTTTTGTTTTTTTTTAGTTGGAGTTTCACTTTGTCGCCCAGGCTGGAATGTCACCCTCGCCACCACCCCAGGGTTGACCTGCTGGGCTCTGGTGATCCTTCTGCCTCAGCCTTCCAAGTAACTGGAATTGCAGGTGCACACTACCATGCCCAGCTAATTTTTTGATTTATTATAGAGATGAGGTCTCACCAAGTTGCCCAGGCTGTTCTTGAACTCATGGGCTCAGGTAATCCTCTTGCCTTGGCCTCCCAAAGTGCTGAAATTACAGACTTGAGCACTGCACCTTCAAGCTAAAACTAAGGGATGCTAATTACTCATATTAAAAGCATATGCATGTGTAAAGCACATTAGTAAAAGCAAGTATATAGTCGAATTCAGAATATTCTAATACTGTAATCATGTAAATCACTTATCTCTAGTACAAAGGTTAAAAGATAAATTATTTAAAATAACTATAGCCACATTAATTTGTTAAAGGATATGCAATGTAAAAACATGTAAATTGTGACATCAAAAATATAAAATAAAGGGAGAGTAAAAGTATAAAGAATGAATATCAAGAAAATAAATAATCCAGCTCAAAAATAAGCAAAGAACTTCAATAGACATTGCTCAAAAGTAGACATACAAATAGCCAAGAGGTACGTGAAGAGAATGTTCAACATCACTAATCATCAGGGAAATGTAAATTAAAACTATAATGAGATATCACCCCGCATTTGTTAGGCTATTACTAAAAGACATAAGATAATAAGTGTTGGTGAGGATAAGGAGAAAAGGGAACACTTGCACACTCTTGGTGGGAATTTAAATTAATACAGCCATTATGGAAAACAGTATGGAGATTCCTCAAAAAATTAAAAATATAACTACTACACAATTCAGTAATCTTACTTCTGGATATATATTCAAAATAAATAAAATCAGTGTGTTGAAGAGATACCTGCACTTTCACGTTCACTGCAGCATTATTCACCATAGCCAAGATATAGAATCAACCTGTGGCCACTGATGCATGAATGAATTAAAAAATATGAGGGAGGCCCCCAAAAAACTGAAATTATCTTTTGGAGGAGGGGCTCCTTACAGGGCTTTCCCCATGAGGTAAGTATTCTAGGAAACCATTGGCAAGGGTTCAGCTAATGTTGTTAGCTAATGAGAGGCAGGCATTCAGCTTCAGTGAATTTTTTGTTGTTGTTGAGATTCTTTCAATGTGTTTGCCCATTTCATGATGGGTAATTTACAAGCACCCCTGCCCACACTGCGCTGAGTGTTCAGCAGTTTTTGACTAAAAACTGCATGACCCCACCCTCCCTATTCACCCGGTCTTACCCCAAGCGACTTTTTTTTTGTTTCCCCAGATGAAAAAAGTCCTCAAAGAGAAATGTTTTACTGCTGTGGAAGAGGTGAAACCAAAAAATGGCAAAAACACTAAAAGTTCAAAAATTGACAAGTTCAAAAACTGTTTTGAGCAGCAGAAAAAGGGTCTCGATAGGTGAATTACATCCAACAGTACTTTGAAGGTGACTGAAGTTTAAACATGTAAGAATAGATACACATTTTTTTAAATAAACAAATTCCAGTTTTTTGGGAGTCCCTCCTCATATATATATTTTTGACAACACAGATGAACCTGAAGGACATTATGTTAAGTGAAATAAGTTAAGCACAGAAAGACTAGTACCTCGTGATCTCATTTATATGTGGAGTCTAAAAAAGTTGAACTCATAGAAGCAGAGTAGAATGGTGCTTGCCAAAGGCTGAGGGTTGGGTGGAGAATGTGGGCGGACTCTTTTGGTCAAAAGGTATAAAGCTTCAGTTAGACAGGAAGAGTAAGCTCTGGAGTTCTCTGATACATTATGGCAACTATAGTTAATAATAATATTGTATACTTGAAAACAGAAAAAAAAGTGGTCTTCAGTCTTCTCACCACACACAAAAAAAGACAATAATGTGCCATGATGGATATGTAATTAATATATAATTAGCATGATTTAATTATTTTACAATATTTCACATATATCACAATGTCACATTGTATATCATATATATAATTTTTATTTGCCAATTAAACCTTAATAAAGGTAAAAAAAGAATAGCACTATATTCAGCTTTATTGTTAGACATATCATATAAGTACTAAACATGTAATTACCAGCATTTGTAGTGTAAGCAACAGAAAGGTTAAATTTCTTAAACATTGACATATGAAGTGAAAGTGAATTTAAAAGCCAGATTTTCAGTCTGACTTTGCCTATAACCAGTGGTATGAAGAACAACACATTCAACCAATACTTTCCAATTTAGGCAAAGGAGAGGTAGCATACAAGAAATCTAGTTTTATAGTAAGAGTATCATGGAGAGACGGATTGGGTTGTTCTGAAAAGTCAGAAGAGTTTAGCTAAGTAATACAGAAGCAATTGAATGTCTACTCCATGAAGTGGACTGCTCTCACACTGCAATAGAGGATTAGACCAGTAATTTCTAATTTCTTCATGTCTCTTTTTTCAGTGATTCCTGGAACTTTCAAGAATGTATCCAAATGAAACACATGCCCAGTTTGAAGGCAAATTCACTACTAAAAAAGCCCCCTTTCACTTCCAGTTCTATCTAGCCGCAGTCAGTTTATTCAAAATTCTGGCCCCTTATTCAAGATTCTGAGCCCAAATTTTCATTTCAAATACTCCACCTTTTAGAAATACCTAATGGACTATTAAAGAATTGGCAAAGGGTAAAAGAAATATTTCATAACTGGTATTTTTATTTTGGTTAGAAACATTCACGGGTTATTTTAATTCACTGCCATAGTTCTTAACCCATTTTAGAAGAGCAGTTTGAGCTGGAATTTTTTTATTTAGCTTTTCTCTAGACTACATGCAAATCATTAAAAATGTGTCCTCAGTTGGGCCCGTGGTTAATTAACTGTTCTTTGCCAAATCCATCTACAAATATTCAGTATAAAACTCATTTTATTTCCCATTGTGCTTGTGATCCTAGGTTATTTGGTGTCTCTGCCTATGCTAACCTTGACCTAATTCTCATAAAAATAAACATAATGGTGTTAGAGTTTACAACCTTTAGGCATCACAGTTGCATACTAAAGGCTAACACTGCTCTTACAGGACAACTCCACATATATAGTGCACCAAAATTCTAGGAAGAAGTGACCTGAAGTGTGTGCAGCCCAAAAAGCTCCCATCAATGAAGAGGGTGTTTAATTAAATCTTATAACCCTGAATTGAAAATCTACTTCCATACCATGTTGAATGTTCTTTGAAGCTGCTATTTATTATCCCATCTGCTGCTGCAATAAACTAGGCGTTTCATGTGTGTGTGTGTGTGTGTGTGTGTGTGTGTGTGTGTGTGTGTGTGTGTGTGTGTGTGTGTTCAGTCTGTTGCCCAGGCTGGAGTGCAGTGGCATGCTTACGGCTACAGCAGCCTCAACCTGCCGGGATCAGGCGATCCTTCCACCTCAGTCTTCCAAGTAGCGGGAACTACGGGCACATACTACCACGTCCAGCTTATTTTTAAAAATTTAATGTAGAGACAAGGTCTTGCCAAGTTGTCCAGGTTAGTCTCAAAACCCTAGGCTCAGGCAATCCTCTCGCCTATGCCTCCCAAATTGCTGAGATTACAGGCTTGAGCCACTGTGCCCGGCCCGACTAAGCATTTCTTTAGTGATAAGAGCTATACCCACTCCATTCACATTTGATCCTTCATTTCTGAGATCCAGAAAATACAGAGAAAAAGGAAGCAAAGTTAATTAACAAAGAGAATTTTTCAACAATCATTTGTCCCCTCAATTAACAGTTACCGTCCTACTGATTTCATAGTTTCAAAAAGTTATAGTCACAGTCCTATTGATTTCATAAAGTTATATATTATCAGATATGAAAATCCAAGCATCCATATTAACATTGGACTCTTTCATTGCCATCTGATCAAAGAACAAGATGAAACATGAAAGGAACTCTAGTTTAGGAGTAAGAAGACCTGCTTCAGTTACTGCCTGTGGTTTGTTTCATCTGTTCCATGAGGCACCTGCTTTTTCTACCTGTCAGAGTTGCTTTGAACATCTATGAGGCAATGGGCATAACTGTTCTTTATAAATAATAAAACACTTTACAAATATTTGAATAATTCATTTTCTTGTTGTACTATAAAAATAAAATGCATTTTAAAAATAAATTTTTATTAAAAATCCTCTCTTTCACTCTCTCACTCTCTCTTTTTTTGTTGAGTCAGAGTCTCACTCTGTCACCCAGGCTAGAATGCAGTGGCATGATCACGGCTGTCCTCAACCTCCCCCTTGTAGGCTCAGTCAATCCTTCTGCCTCAGCCTCCCAAGTAGCTGGAAGTACAGGCATGCACCACCATGCTCAGCTATTTTTTTTTTAAATAGAGATTCAATCTTGCTGTGCTGCCCAGGCCAGTCTCTGACTCTTGGGCTCACACAACCCTCTCACCTTAGCCTCCCAAAGTGCTGGGATTATAGGCGTGAGTCATCATATCCAGCAACTTTTTATTAAAATGTTCAAAAGGGGCTGGGCATGGTAGCTCAGACTGTAATTCCAGCACTTTGGGAGGCTGAGGCGAGAGGATTACCTGAGCCCAGGGGCTCAAGACCAACCAGGGTAACTTGGTGAGACCTTGTCTTTACAATAAGTCAAAAAAATAAATAAATAAAAGGCTGGGCGTAGTGGCGTGCGTTTGTAGTTCCAGCTACTTGGAAGACTGAGGTGGAGGGATAAACTGAGCCCAGCAGGTCAAGGCTGCGGTGGGCGTAAGCATGCCTCTGTACTCCAGCCTGTGTGACAAGAGTAAGACACCAACTCAAAAAAAAAAAAAAGTTGAAAAGGGCTTATAAAAGAGTCCTAATAAAGTTTTCTAGTTCTTATCAAAAACATAAGGGGTAGGGGTAGCAAGATAGTAGGTGTCCAAGGAATAAGCAACAGAAACCTCAAAATCTGGCATCAAGGAGAACACTAGAAATATTTGAATCTTTCTCAGAAAGTTTGGAGAAACGAGATTCACAATTTTCCACAAGACTCTGTTTAAATGTAATTACTGATTTTTAAACTACAAAGTAGGAAAATATTCATGCAAGCAGAGCTATTTATTGGCCACCCTAGGGCACTTGTCCTTAGATTGGCCCTTCTAGCAATCTTTACAATGTTTTTGAACACCTGTGTAATTCTGAAGGCAAAATAAAACATCTGCTCATACTCATGCCTCTGGGTCTTATGAGCTGATTTTATTATTAAGGGTGTTATCATAGTGGGACTTAGATTAGGCCACATATAAATGGTAGTGTAAGTTGGATGGATAAACTATTATTTTAATTGATATTATACTAATTTACTTATGATGTATTGTTAATCCAGTGAAGGACCCCTACATGTCTAAGTGGCTCAGGCTCAAAATTACTTAAATAAGGCAAAATAATTAGACACAAGCCTCAGTATGAAGGAGAAATAATAGTTCAAGGTGAAGTTTGGAGATACGTGAATTTCTCTAAGAAAAGTTGGGAAAAAGAGATTCATAGTGCTTTACAAGGCTCAGTTTACATTCAATCCCATTTATTTCTTTTCCAAACACAGTTGTAAAGTCACAAAATAGTCATGCAAGCACCTTGAAGTTACAGAGAGAAGTGACAGAGAGAAATATAATTGAATACTTTTCTCTTCATTGAATCGATCTTTCCTCCTCTTCATCTCTCTGTCCTTCCACCTCTCCCTCCATCCTTCCTTTCTTTTTCTCTGAAAAGCAATGAGCATATCTGTAAACAAACAGGAAACAATATAGCCTGGACAACTTCTCATATTTCTTTATTTTTCTGGTCCTCCCCCAACAGCAGTGATGCGGAAAAGGAAAGTTTTATTTGATGAGGTCAAAGGTGAGGATCCCAGGACAGCATTGTCCTTTTGATAGTCTTTGATATGACTGAAAACATAGACCCAGAGGCTACACACCTAACTTATCCACACATACCATCAACATCTATAGGTATTCTACCATGTAGCCTCAGGCAACCGATTCTTACATGTGTTCAATCCACCAACCACTCCTCTTTCCTGATGACCCAGCTTTCTTTTGACTGCTCATCCACCTCTTGGATTTTTGTCTTAACAATCTTTTATAAATAGGAATCAGCTACATCGTAATATCATAGTCTCTTGTGAATCATCCTAATATCACAAGAATTTTTCTGATTCTGATGCCTAAGTGATATTAAATTATGTGGTATTCAATAGTGGGTAATATGATATAGAAGAGATCGATAAATAACCAGATAGCTAGCTAGCTAGATAACAGATAGATAATAGACAGATGATAGATTATTGATAAATGGATTGATAATAATTAGATGACAGATGAGTGATAGATAATAAATTATGATAGATAATAGATACATGATTGATAGGTAATAGATATATAGATAGATAATAGATGATTATAGATAGAGATAGATAGACAGATAGATAGAAGATAGATTGCTCTAACACACGCAGTATACACATATACACATACACTGGGGAGTTACCTGAAAGTTACTCAGAAGTTAATATTCTTTTTAGTAGCTATATGACTTAGTCAATTTAATCTAATTTGTTTTCTCCATTCTAAAAGGGGAGATAATAATAATACCTATTTTATAGAAATGTTGCAGAGATTAAATAAGAATGCATAAAGAATACTTTATAATATGACTGGTGCAAAGAAAACACTCCATAAATGTTAAATATGTTTAATGTCGTGAGGATGAGGGACATTTGTAAGGAATGAAGCAGAGCACCAGGCATAAGTAGACATTCAAAAGGACCTGGGTCCCTCTAAATGCCAATCTTTTCTTCCTCATGTTTTTCTTAGTGTTAAAAGATACAAGTGAACAAGATCACAAACAGGGCAACACTTGTAATTCAAATTCACGGGAACAAAGAAAATCAGCACATTCAATTGCAAAAATATTTAAAATGACCTTTTGACACAGAAGATGATTCAATTCAACCTGTTGCTATTCTGGATAATGCTGGAATTACTTCCTAGGTTGGAAATAGTATAAAGTCGAAGCCTGTGGTCAGTTGTGTGATAGTTTCACAGGCATAGGGCAAAAGAGTCTAATATGGAAATAACTAAATCTTAACAGTAGCTGGAAGACAACAAATTCCCTCATCTCTTTAGGATGAAAAAATTGTCTTTTTATCTGCCAAATGCACATGAAAAATGGCAAATACCCTATGTATCTTCTGTTAAACGAAATTAAAGATGTGGTACTTCTTGTGCTATGATGATAATTCCTTCAACAATCATTTTTATGATGAAATATTTTAGATATTTTTAAAAAGTAAGCCTGAGTGTAGTGGCTCATGCCTGTAATTCCAGCCCTTTGGGAGACCAAGGCGACAGGATTGCTTGAGTTCAGGAGTTCAAGACCAGCCTGGGCAACATAGTGAGACCTCGCCTTCACAAAAAATACAAAAGTTATTTGGGCATTATGGCATGCGCCTGTAGTCCCAGCTACTCAGGAGGCTGAGGTGGGAAGATCACCTGAACCTAGGAGGTTAAAGCTGCAGTGAGCCATGATCATGTCACTGCAATCCAGTCTGGGTAACAGAGTGAGATCCTGACTCAAAAAAAAAAAAAGTAGGGCATATAAGGAACCCCTAGTATTTACTACTCAACTAAAAAAATAAAACATTGCAAATGCAATCTAAGCCTCCTCTATGATCTTATTCCTCAATTCTCTCAATTCAGTGTGGTGATTCCCAAAGTAATCACCACACTGATTTTGGTGCTATTTATTCACATGGGATGCATTTTCAAGTTTACCATTACAGGTCAGGTTCAAAGAGCTAGTCCTCTATCAGTCTTCAGAGTTAATTATTCCCTTTGTGCCTCTGAGTAGAACTTATGATGTGGCAAGGTTTAATGATATCAGAATTAGGTACTAGTTTTTTTTTTTGTTTTTTGTTTTGAGTTGGAGTCTCACTCTGTCGCCCAGACTGGAGTGCAGTGGCTGCTCCTGAACACCGCGGCCTCAACCTGCTGGGCACCAGCGACCCTTCTGCCTCAGCCTTCCAAGTAGCCGAATTTACAGGCGCGTGCTACCACGCCCAGCTGATGTTTTTGATTTATTGTAGAGATGAGGTCTCGCCAAGTTGCCCAGGCGAGTCTCGAACCTGCAGGCTCAGGCAATCCACTCACCTCAGCCTCCCAAAGCACGGGATTACAGGCTGAGTCACCGAGCCCTGCAGGTATTAGTTTTTTATAAAATCAAAAATGGGGGAGATGCCATTTTAAGGTCACATTGACTGTAAAATGTAATTTAAAAAAAAAATCAAGGCAAGGATATTCAGAAACATGTAAAGAAACCCTTGATAGATGTGGAAAAAATCCATGATTTGAGTTTCAGCAATACAGAAAACTATACATAAAAACTCTCCTGCTAGTACAACTGGGGAAAATTATAGAAACTTTAAAATGCACGACTGAGCATGTCCACATGCTAGGAATAAGAAGCAACTGAAAACTGGACTGGAAAATAAGTAGGCTACCTTGAGCTCACCTGGATGATGGGTGGTGAGTAGGGGTTGCAATCTAGGGGTTTGGTTTTTGGGGGGTTTTTTGTGAGTCCAAGTCTTACTCTGTCACCCAGGCTGGAGTGCAGTAGCACATTGCTCATGACCACCACAGCCTTGGCCTGCTGGGCTCAGGTGATCCTTCCACCTCAGTTTCCAAATAGCTGGAATTACAGGTATGTGCCACCACACCCAGCTAATTTTTTGATTTAGTGTAAAGATGAGGTCTTGCTATGTTGCCAAGGCTGGTCTCAAACCTGTGGGCTCAGGCAATCCTCTCACCTCTGCCTCCCAAAGTGCTGGGATTACAGGTGTGAGCCACCACCCAGCCTGGGGTTTGGTTTTTTATTTATTTATCTATCTATTTATTTATTTATTTATTTGAGTTGGAGTCTGGCTCTGTCACCCAGACTGGAGTGCAGCAGCACTCTCACAGTCACTGCAGCCTCGGCCTGCTGACCTCAGGCAATCCCTCCACCTCAGCCTTCCAAGTAGTTGGAACTACAGGTGTGCGCCACCACGCCTGGCTAATTTTTTGATTTATTGTAGAGATGAGGTCTCGCCAAGTTGCCTAGGCTGGTCTCGAATCCGTGGGCTCAGGCAATCCTTTCACCTGGTTTGGTTTTTAAAGGAAAGTGAAGAATAGGAGATGAGAACTTAGCTCTTGCAAGGTGACAAATTGAAACTGAGATCTCTGCATAAAGCTGGAATGGCTAAACTTTCAGTTGGGGGAAAAAAAATCTGCCTGACAGCAAAAGAAGACAGTAGACAGCAGGGAAACTGAATTGTCTATGCTTGGATTCTTGTAAATTCATAACACAGGCCTGCACAACATAAGACTGAAATATGTCAAGTGTGGTCTGGAGAGCCACAAGTCACGTAATGGGTTCAAGCCAGTGCTCCCCACAGAGTGCAAGCAGAAGTAAACCTAAAATTATTCTGGAAGAACATTCTTAACCCAGCTACACAGGAGTTTTATAGACAAAGCCTACAATTCAAGGATTAGAACAAAAGATTAAGTCATTCCCATTGGGTGGTTTGGTAGCCAAAATCCTGCAGATCAAAACACTCAAGAAGTTCACATAATAAAAGTGTCTAATAGGAACTACTGAGTAATTATGACTAAGAGTCACATATTTTAACTAATTAGTCTAAAATACTCTAAAAATTTTATAGCTGCTACAAATTCTGCATTTATTTTTATTTTAAGGATATGGGTACAGTTTAGGATTAGATATACAAATGGTCCTTGTACAGGTAGTTTGAGTCTCACTTTGCTACCTACTTCACCTAGTCTGAGATCAGGTATCCTTATTGATGAAGTGTGCCCCTCCCACCTTCCCTGGCAGTTTCCCGCTACTGCCAATCCCTTTTTCATAGTATTATGATAATTGTTCAGGGTCTGATTATGAGTGAGAACATGTGGTGCTCAGTTCTTTGTTTCTGTGATAGATCACTAATGCACTTAATATACACAAAAATTAAAAATGGGTTAGCAGGTGTTAAGGGAAAGATTAATAGCTACACTTTGGCGGAAGAGGAGGGCAAAACTAGAAATAGGAAGCTTTGAGTTATTTGCCACCATTGTTACTATGTAATAATGTAAATTTGCCAATACACTTAAGAGTCATTTCAGAAAAACACCTTCCCTCAGAAATGTGTACATTGAAGCTCCTTCCTCAAAAATGCCTACAAAAACACTGATGTAGCACAAGGTAATACCTTCAAAGGATTTGGAAGATGTTACTCTATACACCAGAGCTAACATGGTAGTTTGAAAGTTAGGGGTGGTTGTCACACTGAGATACAGCCTAACTCCAGTCAGGACGACCATCATCAATAACTGAAAAAACAACAGATCCTGAAGAGGATGTGGGGAGAAGGGAATGCTTCTACACTGTTGGTAGGAATGTAAACTAGTACAGTCTCTGAGGAAAAGAGTGTAGTGATTCCTAAATAATCTAAAAATCAACCTTCCATATGATCCAGCAATCACCCTTCTGGGAATATACCCAGAGGAACTCAAATCATTCTATAAAAAAGATACTTGTGGCTGGGCTCAGTGGCTCAGGCTGTAATCCCATCACTTTGGGAGGCCAAGGAGAGTAGATCGCCTGAGCCCACAGGTTGGAAACCAGCTGGGCAACTTGGTGAGACCTCATCTCTACAATACATCAAAAATTAGCTGGGCGTGGTAGTACGCGCCTATAGCTCTGGCTACTTGGAAGGCTAAGACGGAAGGATCGCCAGAGCCCAGCAGATTGACGCTGGGGTAGCCAGGAGAGAGCCACTGCACTCCAGGCTCGGCAACAGAGAGAGACTCCATCCAACTCAAAAAAAAAAAAAAAAAAAAGATACCTGCACACACACGTTTATTGCAGTACTATTCACAATAGCAAAAACATGGAACCAACCGTGCTGCCCATCGAAACTGGACTGGATTTTTAGAAATGTGGTACATTTACACAATGGAAGACTACATGGTCATAAAGAAGGATAAAATTATGAACTTCACAGCAACTTGGATGGATTTAGAGTCTATAATACACAGAGACTTATCACAAAAACAAAGAACTGAGTACCACATGTACTCACTCATAAGTGGACCCTGAACATTTATCATAAACTATAAAAAAGGGATTGTTAGTAGCAGGACACTGCCAGGGGAGTGAGGGGAAGGCACATAATATCAATAAAGGAGCCGGGCTCGGTGGCTCAGCCTGTAATCCCGCACCTTTGGGAGGCTGAGGTGAGTGGATTGCCTGAGCCCGTGGGTTCGAGACCCGCCTGGGCAACTTGGCGAGACCTCGTCTCTACAATAAATCAAAAAATCAGCCAGTGTGGTAGTGCATGCCTGTAATTCCGGCTACCTGGAAGGCTGAGGCGGAAGGATCGCCGGAGCCCAGCAGGTCGAGGCTGCGGTGGCCGGGAACGGCCACTGCACTCCAGTCTGGGCAACAGAGTGAGGCTCCAACTCAAAAAAAAAAAAATCAATAAGTGTACCTGATCCTGAACCAGGCGAAGTGAGGACCAATGGGAGGCCCGAACTTCACCTGTACATTGATTACTGAACATAATCCTGAATTGTATCCCACATCTTTAAAATGAATAAATTGAAAATGTCTAGAAAAAGAAAGTTGGGGTGATTGTGACCAAGAAATATGATATACTCACCTTGACATGTTTTTGCATATCTAACTATTGGTAGTGCTTCACAGATTAATGATCTATATATTCACCAGTGCCTCATTACTTAATTTATTCCTCTGAGGTTTCCATATAATAGGCATCTAAATAAACATCTTAGCATGGTATTAATATCTGTTTGTTATCTTTATTTTTAAATTTTATTTATTTTATTTATTTTTATTTTAAAGATGTGGGGTACAATTCAGGGTTAGGAATACAAATGTTCATTATGCAGGTACCCTTGTTGATGAGGTGTGCCCTTCCCTCCCCTGGCAGTTTCCCTCAACTGCCAATCCCACCCCACTCCCCTAGCAGTTTCCCACTACTGTCAATCCCTTTCTTATAGTATTATGTTAATTGTTCAAAGTTCGGCTTTGAGTGAGAACACAAGGTACTGTTCTTTGCTTCTGTGATAGATCACTGAGTATGATAGACTAAATTCATCCAAGTTGCTGTGAAGTCCATATGATTGTCTTTCTTTATGGTTGCATAATATTCCATTGTATATATGTACCAGTCCAGCTTCAATGGGCAGCACGGTTGGTTCCATGATTTTGCTATTGTGAATAGAACTGCAACAAACATGCATGTGCAGGTATCTTTTTTGTAAAATAATTTGAGTTCCTCTGGGTATATTCCCAATAGGGGAATTGCTGGGTCATATGGAAGGTCAAGTTCTAGTTCTTTTAGAAATCGCCATACTGTCTTCCAAAGAGGTTGCACTAGTTTGTATTCCCACCAGCAGTGTAGAAGCATTCCTTTTTCTGCACATCCTCGCCAGCATCTGTTGTTGTTTGTTTTATTAATGATGACCATTCTTACTGGGGTTAGGTGGTATCTCAATGTGGTTTTGATTTGCATCTCTCTGATGATGACTGAGGTTGAGCACTTTTTTATGTGTCTGTTGGCTGCCCGTATATATATTTTTTTTTTTGAGAAATGTCTTTTACCCACTTTGTAATGAGGCTGTTTGTTTTTTCCCTTTCAGTGTGTTTGAGTTCCTTGTAGATCCTAGATGTTAGGCCTTTGTCAGATACACAGTTGGCAAATATTTTTTCCCATTCTTTGGGCTGTCTCCCTGTTCTCTTGATGGTTTCTTTTGCTTTGCAGAAACTCATCAGTTTGATGAGGTCTCACTTGTCTATTGTTGATTATATATTTTTTTAATAATCAATATTTTTTATTATGATGTTGTGGGGTACAGTTAAGGGTTAGGTATACAAATACGTTTCATTCAGGCACCCTATTGATAAGAGGTGCTTCTCCATCCCCAGACAGATATTTGCTACCGTTAATCCCATCTCCCTACCCTCCCCATAGTTTCCCACTACTGTCAGTCATTTTCTAATAGTATTATTACATTGGATGTTCAAGGTCCATTATATGAGTGAGAACATGTGATACTCAGATCTTTGTTTTTGTGAGAGGTCACTCAGTATTATAGACTCTAGTTCCATTCAAGTTGCTGCAAAATTCATGATTTTGTTCTTTTTTATGACTGCGTAGTATTCCATCGTGTATATGTACCACATTTTTTTAATCCAGTTCTCTTTTGATGGGCAGCATGGTTGCTTCCAGGTTCTTGCTATTGTGAACAATGCTGCAATAAACCTACGTGTGCAGGTGTCTTTTTTATAGAGTGATTTGAGTTCTTCAGGATAAATTCCCAGTAGGGGGATTGAGGGGTCATATGGGAGGTTGATATTTAGAGCTTTTAGGAATCGCCACACTGCTTTCCACAGAGGTTGCACTAGTTTACACTCCCACCAACAGTGTAGAAGTGTTCCCTTTTCGCCACATCCTCTCCAGCAGCTGTTATTTTTTGAGTTGTTGATAATTGCCATTCTGACTGGAGTTAGGTGGTATCTCAGTGTGGTTTTGATTTGCAACTCCCTGATGATTAGTGGGGTTGAACATTTCTTCATGTGTCTGTTGGCTACTCGGATGTCTTTCTTTGTGAGGTGTCTGTTCATATCTTTTGCCCATTTTATAATGGGGTTGTTTGTTTTTTTCTTTTCGGCACGTTTGAGTTCCTTGTAGATCAAAGATGTTAAGCCTTTGTCTGACCGTACTGGCAAATACTTTTTCCCAGTCTGTGGGCTGTCTCCCTGCTCTCTTGATGGTTTCTTTGGCTTTGCAGAAACTTGTCAGTTTAATAAGGTCCCACTTGTCTATCTTCTCTCTTATGACCTGTGGGTTTTGGGTTTTGTTCAGGAATTGGATACCAGTTCCGATTTTCATGAGGGTATGTCTTTCATTTTCTAAGGTTCTTATGGTTTGAGGTTTTACGTTTAAGTCTCTGATCCATTTGGAGTTAACCTTTGTGCATGGGGATAGATAGGGGTCCTGTTTCAATCTTCTGCATGTGGTCAGCCAGTTTTCCCAGCACCATTAACTGAATAGGTTCTCCTCTCCCCAGTGGTAGGTGTTGGAGGTTTTGTTGAAGATGAGTTGGTTGAGAAATTGAGGTTTTGCTTCTGGAATCTCAATTCTATTCCATTGATCGATATGCCTATTCCTATACCAATACCAAGCTTTTTTGATGATTGTAGCTTTATAGTAAAGTTTGAAGTCTGGTAATGTGGTACCACCTGCTTTGTTTTTTTTGCTGAGGATTGTTCAGGCTATTCTTGGATGTTTGCGTT
>NW_007258448.1:637262-656629 GCF_000164805.1 Carlito syrichta | reverse complement strand
CTTCCATACTATATTGAACAGGAGGGGTGAGAGTGGGCATCCAGGTCTTGTTCCAGTTTTCAGGGGAAATGGTTCCAATTTTTGTCTGTTTAGGAGTATGCTGGCTGTGGGTTTCTCGTAGATGGCTTTTACTGTTTTGAGTTATGTTCCCCATATGCCTAGATGTTCGAGGGTTTTTATCAAGAAGGGGTGCTGGATTTTATCAAAAGCTTTTTCTGCATATAATGATATAATCATGTGGTTTTTGTTTTGACATCTGTTGATGTATTTAATTACATTTAGGGTTTTACGAATGTTGAACCAGTCTTTCATCCCAGGAATGAAGCCTACTTGGTCATGATGGATGATTTTTGAGATGTGTTGTTGAATCCAGTTCGCTAGGATCTTGTTGAGCATTTTAGCATCTATGTTCATCAAAGATATTGGCCTGTAGTTCTCCTTCTTTGTTGGGTCTTTACCTGGCTTGGGTATCAATGTGACGTTGGCTTTGTAAAATGATTTGGAGAGAGTTCCATCTTTTTCAATCACCTGGAATACCTTCAGTAGGATTGGTATCAGCTCCTCCTTAAATGTCTTTAGAATTCTGCTGGAAAGCCATCTGGACAAGGGCTTTTTTTTGTAGGTAGTTTTCTTATTACGTAGTCGATTTCCTTGATTGTTATTGGTGTATTTAGGGTCTCAATTTCTTCTTGTTCCAACCTAGGTAGGTTGTGTGATGTCAGAAAGTCCTCCATTTCCTTAAGGTTTTCAAGTTTGTTTCCATACAAGTGAACGTAGTAGTCTCTAATGATCTTTTGTATTTCTTCAGGGTCAGATGTGACTTCATCTTTTGTGTTTCTGTTTGTGCTTATTTGGGTTTTTTCTCTTTTTTTCTTGGTCAGTCTAGCTAGGGGACCATCAATCTTGTTTATCCTTTCAAAGAACCAGCTTTTTGTTTCATTGATTTTTTTGTATTATCTTTTTGTCTTCTATGTCCTGGATTTGGGCTTTTATTTTGGTGATCTGGATTCTTCTGCTGAAATTAGGGTTTTTGTGGTCTTGCTTTTCCAGCTTCCTTAGGTGACTTGTTAGGCTATTAATTTGTGTTCCTTCCATTTTCTTCATGTGTGTTTGTAGGGATATAAATTCCCCTCTTACTACAGCTTTTAAGGCATCCCAGAGATTTTGGGAAGATGTTTCTTCATTTTCATTTGTTTCCAGGTATCTTTTGATACCTGTTTTGATTTAATCATTGACCCAGAAGTTGTTTAGTGTCCATGTCTTTGTGGGTTTTGGGGGGACTTTGTTGGTGTCAATGTTTATTTTTATTCCACTGTGGTCCGAGAAGGTGCATGGTAGAATTTCGGTCCTTTTAAATTTGCTTATGCTTGATTTATGGCCAGTTATGTGGTCAATCTTAGAATACGTCCCATGCGGTGATGAGAAGAATGTGTATTCTGTGGTCTTTGAATGGAGTGTTCTGTAGGTATCAATTAAGTCCATTTGATCCAGAGTCACATTGAGGTTCCGGATCTCCTTGTTGATTTTTTTGTCCTGATGATCTGTCTAGGGTTGTGAGTGGGGTATTAAAGTCCCCAGTTATGATGGTGTTAGAGTCAATATCTTTCTTTAGTTTTCCTAGAAGCTGCTTTATGAAAGTTGGTGCACCTATGTTGGGTGCATATATGTTTAGGATAGATATTTCTTGTTGATGGAGTGAACATTTTATCATTATGTAGTGGCCCTCTGTACCTTTTTTAATTTTTGATAGCTTAAATGGTATTTTGTCTGAAATTAGGATCACAACTTCTCCTTTCTTTTGTGTTCCATTTGCCTGAAAATTTTGTTTCCCATCCTCTTACTTTGAGTCTGTGTATTTCCTTTCTAGTGAGATGGGTCTCTTGAAGGCAGTATATTGTTGTCTGGTGATATTTTATCCATTTTTCCATTCTGTCTTTTCAGTGGTGCGTTTAGTCCATTCACATTCAGGCTAATTATTGAAATGTGAGAGTTCATCCCTATCATAAAGTTCTTATAGAGTTGTTGTTCTTCCACTTGGGTTTTTTTTTTGTCTTTCTTTTGGTTTGGGCGTTGGTTCATATGTATTTTATTTTTTTCCCTGTACTCCTTTGAAGAACATTGTTCTTTTTCCCTTTACTTCTGTGTTTAGTACTTTCTTAAGTGTTTCATGTAGAGGTGGTTTGGTGGCAGTATAAGTTCTTAGGGATTGGATATCTGGGAAAGATTTTAATTCTCCCTTGCTGATGAAACTTAGCTTGGCTGGGTAGATTATTCTTGGTTGCAATTGTTTGTCTTTTAGGACTTTGAAGATAGGGCTTCAAGCTCTTCTAGCCTGCAGGGTTTCTGTAGATAAATCTGCTGCTATTCTGATTGGTCTTCCCCGGTAGGTGATCTGGCCTTTTTCTCTTGCTGGCTTTAGGATTTTTTCTTTTATGCCTGCTTTGTTTAGGCAAATTTTATGTGTCTAGGAGTTGGTCTTCTCATTTGTTGTCTTGCAGGGGTTCTCTGAATCTCTTGTGTTTTAATTTTTGCATTGCTGATTAGATAAGGGAAGTTTTCTTGAATGATCTCATGGAAAGTTTATTCCAGTGTGGTCTCTGTCTGTCTTTCTGCCTCAGGAATGCCAATTACTCTTAGGTTTGGTCTCTTGAAGTAATCGCTCATCTCTTGAAGGTTTTGTTCTGTCTTTTTGAGCTTGTTTTCTGTGTTTTTAAGAGTTTGGGTTAGTTCTATATTTTGGTCCTCAAGCTCTGAGATTCTTTCTTCTGTTTGAGTAATTCTGCTTTCCATGCTTATCAGTTTGTTATTTATTTCATTCACAGTATTCTTTATTACTGTTATCTCAGATATCAGCTCCTTCCTAGTTTCTTCTTGTGTCTCCTCAATTCTTTTTAATCTCTCCATTAATGTCTTGATATCTAGGTTTGAGACCCTTCATTCTGGGGACTCTTCGTTGTTTGCATTCCGAAGTCAGTTTTCTCAGTATCTGCCCTCCCAGGGGTCTAGGAGAGACCCATACTCTTCTTTTGGTTTTTCTTCATTTGTGAGTTTTTTCTCTCTCTCTCCTTTTCCCTCCCCTTCTTTAATTCTGTTTTTGAGGGAAGGTGGGGTTGCTTTTATTTCTCTTCTGCAATATCCTGTTCTTCCCTTATGAGGGTCTTCTGGCTTTGTCCACTTTTGGGATTGGAGTGTAGGCTGCAATCTGTACTTTTTTCAGTTTTGGAGTTTAATTGAGAGGGAAGCTGTGGTTCAGAGTGTATATGCTGATTCTAACATCCACAAACAGGTGTATGAGCACACTGGAACTTATTTCCCTCTGCCTTACCATCTGTCCATTCAGCAGTATGTAGTCTTGGTTCGTTTGGAGAATCTCACAAGTTCACCTATGCCATTGCCATCTTGTTCCTCCCTGTTGATTACCTTTAACCTAAACTTGACACTTATTCCTAAGCAGTCAATGAGTTCTATCTATTGTATGGATCCAACCATTCCTTGCCACTTCCACTGCCACGTGTCTGTTTAGCCCCTCATTATATCATACCAGGATTTTTCATTCATCATGAAATACCTTATTGTAAGCTTCCCATGCACCACGTTCTATTGCTTTAGGGTCTATATTATTAACATAGTTTCAGGACCTGTCTTTAGCATCCATAGTGCTTGCTGCTCCAGTTGAATCTCAAAAGATGTTATCACTTACCTTCTTAAAAACCCTTCAATTGTTCCCTGAAACTTAGAAGATACAGGTCAAACTTTATTCCTTGATGTTAAAAGACCATAAGAAATCTGGCCCTGAACTATCTTTCTAAAGTTTTACCTCGGTCAGGCCCAGTGGCTTAGCCTGTAATCCCAGCACTTTGGGAGGCCAAGCAAGTGGATTGCCTGAGTATGTGGGTTCAAGACCAGCCCGGGCAACTTGGTGAGACTTCATCTCCACAATAAATAAAAAAGTAGCTGGGTGTGGTAGTGCACACATGTAATTCCAGCTACTTGGAAGGCTGAGGCAGAAGGATCACCGAGTCCAGCAGGTTGACACTGGGGTGGCCATGAGTGTACCACTGCACTCCAGTCTGGGACGACAGAATGAGACTCCAACTTAAAAAAATAAAAAAATAAAGTTTTATCTCACCTAGATGTTTACTTGGATTGGTTTTGAAGACAGTGTCTTCCAAGTAAGCCATATAGATTTTTGTCTCATTAGAGTTAGACTGAGTAAAACACCAAACCTATTTATATATTATTTACAGAAAACATACAAGAAATGTAAGGGCACATAAGGACAAAAAGTAAAAGAATGGGATAAAAAAATCCAAACTCTAATCAAAAGAAAGCTAAATAGCTTTATTAAGTCAAAGTGAATTTCATGGCAGAAAACATCACTAGAGAGAAAAATAGTATACTTCAAAATAAGTACACCTCATAAACATACATCATAAACAAACACTTCAAAATTTCTGTTTTGATTTGCCACAAAGATATAATTATTCTAAATATGTATGCATTTACTAATGTACATAGCCTGAAAACATATAAAGAGAATATTGACACAATTATAAGGAAAAGTAGGCAAATTCATAATCATGTGGAAGATTTTCATATAACTTTCTTATTAGCTGATAGAACAAGCAGACAAAAATATTGAATGATACATTAATAAACCTGACTTAATTAACATATTTGAAATATAACACCCCAAAACTAGAGGGTAAATACTATTTTTATGGAATATAAATTAAAATTGAGCATATGTTGGGTTATTAAAACTAGTTTAATTAAATTTTTAAAAATATTTTTGCTCTGACTACAGAACAATTATTCAAGAAATCAATGATAAAAAAAGATACTTTGAAAATCTCTACATATTTGGAAAGAAAATTAAGAAACGTGTTTCTACATAACCTATAAGCCAATGTTTTTATTCTAATAGAAATTAAAAGATAGTCTAACTGAATGATAATGAATAATTATGTATTAAAACATATAAGTTCAACCAGAGCTATGCTTAAAAGTATATATTTTAGAAAATAGGAATGCTGAAAATAATTAATCTGTGGGGCTATTAAAAAATATTATAAAAATAGTATATTTGGGCAATATAAACCCAAAGAAAATAATAAAGAGCAAAAATTAATGAAATTAAACAAATATATGCAATAGAAAGAATAAAGTCAAAAGGTGGTTCTTAGAAAATATCAACTGAATTGATGTTTTTGATGAGGCTAATAAAGAGGAAAAGAGACAAGTCACAAATAACTAATGTCAGTAATGATGAAGAGTCTAACACTACAAGTCCTACAGACATTATAAAGATCACAAAATGATAATGTGAATAACTTTACGCCAATAAATTTGAAAATACATATGAAATGTATAAAGTTCCAGAAAAATATAAATTACCAAAACTAACACAAGAGGAAGTATAAAAATCTGAGTAGTTTTCTGTCTACTTAGAATTATAAAATTAAACATATAATTATGACTTCACTGGTAAATTTTACAAATAATTTAATAAATTATTCTAATCACACAAAAACTCTTTCAGAAATAAAAAAAATTGAACTCTCCATTTTATGAGGCCCAAAGAATCTGATAAAAACATGACAGGGAGCCAGGCTCGGTGGCTCAGCCTATAATCCTGCGCCTTTGGGAGGCTGAGGTGAGTGGATTGCCTGAGCCCACAGGTTCAAGACCTGCCTGGGCAGCAAGACCTCGTCTCTACAATAAATCAAAAAATCAGCCGGGCATGGTAGCATACACTTGTAATTCCGGCTACTCGGAAGGCTGAGGTGGAAAGATCACTGGAGCCCAGCAGGTCGAGGCTGCAGGGCCGGAAGCGGCCACTGCACTCCAGTCTGGGCGACAGAGTGAGACTCCAACTCAAAAAAAAAAAAAACATGACAGGGAAACAACAAATAAAAGGAATATCATAGGTCATTCTCACTCATGATGCAGAGAGCCTATGATACACACACATATGCAAATTCCTAAACAAATAATTACAAACATTCACTGATTCCTAAAGATGGATACTGCCCATAACAAAACTGGATTTATTCCAGGAAAAGTAGTTGACTTCACATTCAAAAATCAACCAATATAATTTAACATAAGAACATAGTTATTTCAATAGATGCAAGGACAGTTTTATACACTCAATATTCATTCATGAATAAAAAACAAGCAAACTAGAAATAGAAGGAAATAGCATTAATTTGATTAAGGATTTCTCTAAAATACCTAAGCAAACATCATACAAAATGGTGACATCTTGAAAACTTTCCTTTAGGGATTAGAAACAGGAATGACTGCTCCAGTGTTCAATATAACATCTCAGACTTCTATTTAAAATTGTATTGGAGGGCCTAGCTAGTACAATGAGAAAATAACATAAATAAAAGATATAAGGTTAGGAAAAAAAAACATAGCCATTATTTATAGGTGTCAAAATCCAAAAGGGTCCAACAGATAAATTATTCTACTTAAGCAGTAAGTTAGAAAGGTTGCTGGATACAAAGATAAAAATAAATTTTATTTCAAGTTACCAAAACATTTAAAAAGTATTATTTATAATAGCATCACAAATAATTAATTCCTAGGAATAAATCTACAAAAGATATACAATATATCTCCCAAGAAAACTATAACACATTATTGAAAATATTAAAGATTCGCCGGGCTCAGTGGCTCAGCCTGTAATCCCGCACTTTGGGAGGCCAAGGTGAGCGGATTGCTTGAACCCACGGGTTCAAGACCCGCCTGGGCAACTTGGTGAGACCTCACCTCTACAATAAATCAAAAATTAGCCGGGTGTGGTTGTGCGCGCCTGTAGTTCCAGCTACTTGGAAGGTTGAGGTGGAAGGATTGCTGGAGGTCAGCAGGTCGAGGCTGCAGTGGCCCAGAGTGGCCACTGCACTCCAGTCTGGGTGACAGAGTGAGACTCCAACTCAAAAAAAAAAAAAAAAGGAGCTGGGCTCGGTGGCTCAGCCTGTAATCCCGCGCCTTTGGGAGGCTGAGGTGAGTGGATTGCCTGAGCCTGCGGGTTTGAGACCCGCCTGGGCAGTGAGACCTCATCTCTACAATAACTCAAAAAATCAGTTGGGCGTGGTAGCGCATGCCTATAATTCCGGCTACTCAGAAGGCTGAGGTGGAAGGATGGCTGGAGCCCAGCAGGCGAGGGTGAGGTGGCCACTGCACTCCAGTCTGGGCGACCGAGTGAGACTCCAACTCAAAAAAAAAGAAAAGAAAAGAAAAGAAAATGTTAAAGATTCAAATATTGATGTCTTCTGTGAATTAGACAATATTGTGAACGTGCTAGTTATCTTCAAACATACCTACAGCCTAGAGTCAAACAATTCCAGTAAAAATTCTATCAGATTGTGTGTGCGTGTAACTTGGTAAGGTGAACTTAAAATGTATATAGTAAAGAAAAAGGCCAGGAATCATTGAGACACTGATTTGAAAAAAAAAGACAATGTGGTCTTGATATAAGAATAAACAAATTGAACAGAGTAGGAAGCTCCAAAACATATCACACATAATGGATACTTGACTTCAAATAAAGATGCCATTACAGAGCAATGAGACATGGGTCTTCAACAAATGGTCATGGGTCCACTGGATAAGCATAGAGGGAGAAAATAATAAAATGTAACCCCTACCATTCAAGGGGGATTGCAGATATAAATCTGCTCAGCAAAGAAAAGCTTCTAAGAGATAATATAGAAGAATATCTTCCTGATGTTCAGGTTGGAAATAACGTTTTAGCAAACAAAAACACTAAGCATTATGAGTTGGGCATGGTGGCTCAGGTGTAATCCCAGCACTTTGGAGGGTCAAGACAAGAGGATTGCTTGAACCCAGGAGTTCTAGACAAGACTAGGCAACATAGCAATCATCCCTAAAAATAAAAAATAAAATTAAAATTAAAAAATGAGCCAGGAGTGGTGGCATATGACTGCAGTCCCAGCTATTTGGGAGGTTGAGACAGAAGGGTCACCTGAGCCCAGGAGATTGAAGCTGTGGTAAGCCATGATCATGCATGCCCCTGCACTCCAGTCTAAGGATGATAACATAAATAACATTGTTTCAAAGACTTCTTCAGTTACAGAATGCTTTCTTATTTTGAATCCAAAAAAGTACTTAGCCTTGAGCGAAAGCACAAATTGGACCCAAAGGAATAAAGTTGTGTTCCTACCAATGATAATTTTTTGTTTCAATACACAACATGCCATATTCCAAGAACGCAAATATTCTTGTGGTGGTCACTTGAGAGACTTACTTAGAGCTGTGTATGATTTCTGATGGTCTTGCTTGCTTACACATGGATTTTTCTAAGAATTCCATTTATTATCTAAATCTCTGGGAGGGAGGGAACCTGGAACAATGAATCAAAATTGGGTGGACATTTCCATGATTCCACAAGTAGCATCCTCTAGGGAACGCTCTTTGGAAAAGTACAGATTGCCACCCACTTTTTTATCCCAGGAAAACTCCTGATAGACCTCTCCATGGATAATTTATATATGACAAATATTAACTAGATATTTTGATTCACATAAAGTTATTGCCTTAGACAATGTGGTTATTACTCCAGAGACTCTTTCCCAATTTATGTGGTGACAGGTTACTGAGCCTCTTCTCCTTCGATGCTTTAGTATAGCATATAAATATAAAAATTACATAAGGCCATGACTATAAAATGACAGCTCCTCCAAACATAACAGGATAAGATAAACATCACCCCATCCTACCCTTCTCTTCATCCCATCTTTAAGCTTACTGCTCATGTTAACACCCTGCTGTAGTGCATTCTGAGTATAACCTCTTCACTCCACAAGTTGGTTCAGTTTTCCATGTCTCACATTTTCTATTTTATCCCATTTTATCTTGCTATACTTAAATCTGCACGTTGTTCTGGAAACAGTATAAATTTTGGAACACTTATTCCTCCCTCCTGCGGGTTCCCAGCCGTAAGGAAGCACCATTGCTTTACCCTTAGCCTCTTTCACCCCATCACCTCATCTTTGAGGAGGCGAACTTACCTGATTTGTTAGTACATGAAGAATAACATGCTTTGGGAGGCAGAGGCAAGATTGCCTGAGTCCAGAGGTTCGAGACCAGCCTGGGCAACTTGGGGAGACCTCGTCTCTACAGTAAACCCAAAAATTAGCCAGGTGAGGTAGCCTGTGCCTGTGGTTCCAGCTACTTGGAAGGCTGAGGTGGAAGGATTGCCTGAGCCCTGCAGGTCGAGGCTGTGGTAGCCATGACCGTGCTACTGTACTCCAGCCTGGGCGACAGAGTGAGACTCCCACTCATCAAAAAAGAAAAAAAAGGGCCGGCCTCGGTGGCTCAGCCTGTAATCCCAGCACTTTGGGAGGCCGAGGTGAGTGGATTGCCTGAGCCCGCGGGTTCGAGACCCGCCCGGGCAACTTGGCGAGACCTCATCTCTACAATAAATCAAAAATTAGCCGGGCGTGGTAGCGTGCGCCTGTAGTTCCAGCTACTTGGAAGGCTGAGGCGAAAGGATTGCCGGAGCCCAGCAGGTCGAGGCTGCGGTGACCGGGAGCGGCCACTGCATCCAGTCTGAGGGACAGAGTGAGACTCCAACTCGAAAAAAAAAAAAGAATAACAGAGAATATACAGCTCAGCTATACCCTTTCTTGGGGTCTTCCAGCCCCAGTCAATGCAACCAGATATGACGTGAGTCCCAAAGATTCATTATGAGAAGCCTACCTTGGGTAAAACACTAGAAAACATATCCAACAATGTGTTGTGTCTATTAGGAGAGAATGTGATATTTTGGCCTTCAGCTTTACTATTTGTTTCATTTCATAACTTGTACTGAACCTAGGAAAAGGGCCTCTTCAGATACCCCCACCCCACTGAAGTTCTCCCTCTCTCATACGAACCTACTGACTGACTACATTGGGCATTGGTGATATCTGCACTTATAAAATATTTGTTTCACTCACTAAACCACCTTACACTGAGTATGTGTAAACGTCACTGTGTGTTCCTAGACATCAGCCAGACTGTAAATTCTTTCTTAGCAGGAGACATGTTTTCTACTTATTTGTATTCTACATAAGATTAGGGCATTCAATAAAATATGTTGATTGAAAAAAAGATGCAATGTTTTCCTCCTGAAAACTATATGTCATACAATCGATCACAGAGTTGCAAACATTTAGTTTACAGGCATGAGCAATCAATTATCCTTAGTAGTTAAAAATGTACAATTTGGACTATTCTCCCTCTTAAGTAAATCTCTGTAAAATGTATTGCACACTTTCCGGCCTAAGTAAACTTCATAAGCCAAGCCAAATTTACCTTCTTCATTGGCCCAGTTACCAAGACGATCACTTATATTATTCTATTTTATTAGAGATGGCTTAGAATAGGCATTTCAACTCTGTTGATCAAAATAGAGAAAATTTACCCAAAGTAGGCTCAGAGAACAACACTAAGACGAGATGAGTTTCGAACTAGGAAGATGATGCTTATTATGAAATTCAAAAGGGAAAAGAGAGGACAGAAACAGGGAAAAATAGCTTTCTGTGGCCAAGAGATTCAGAACCAGAATCAAGAGTAAGAAGTGGGTTTTGTAGAGGAGCTTAGGGCTAAGGTTACAGACAGTGAGAATGTGTGGGAACTTGCCTTTCATAGCATGGTGCGTGGTGCCTATTTCTGGGAACTCACAGAACTGTTCAGTGTCCATTCTAGATCGCAACATTAGAAAAGTTTTACTAGGGAAACCTTTGTATTAATATTGAAAACTCAAGAAATAGTTTTAGTATTTTGCATGGGCTCCAAGAAAACAATGTTGTTAATCTAGCCCCCCCCTCCACTGTAACATCTAAAGAATTTAGAAATTCCTGCTGCTCTGTGTGGCAAAGTTCTGTGTAATTGCTGTTATCGTGTGGTGATGGAGTAAGGCAGATGCTAAAGCACAGATGCAGAAGAAGGCATTCTGAGGCCTCCACACAGGTAGTGGTGCAGAACCAGCACTTACCTTCTCACATCCAGTAGAACTGATGAAGAAAGAGGAAAAAGTAGCCACTTCTCATAAGATACGAACTGAAGACAATAGCAGCTACTTTGTATCGAATACTTACTATTTGCCAGTTACTGTGCTAAGTGCTTATGTCTATTATCTCTGAGGTGTATAGCTATTACTTCCATTTGCAGATGAGGATGCCAAGGCTTTGAGAGGTCATGTGTGGCAGACATTGTTCATTGTCTGCCTAATGCTCCTTCTGCCTTCTTATTTGCATAAAAAGTACTGCTAGAGAGAGAGAGAGAGAGAGAGAGAGAGAGAGAGAGAGAGAGAGATTTTTTTTCAGGGAGGCTACGTGTTCAGCCCTAGACAACAGTGATGTATCTAAGTCAGCAATGGCAATCCTATTCCTTGTTTTCCCACCTGCCTCCTTTCAGGTGGAGATGGCCCTGTAACAGAGTTCTTACAAATGAGACATATAAAATATGACTCCAGCAGATTTCTGGGGAACTTTTCCTTCTATCAAGAAGACAGATGTAGCTAATGTCATTTTTCTCCTTTCTGTCTCTCTCAAGTGCCAGTGTGACAGCTAAAGTTACATCAACTGTCTTCTGGCCATGAGAGAATGATCCCCAAATTCTCAGAAAGCCCCTATGTCATTAGGCTGCTAGACCTGTGAAGTAACCATGGACCACCAGACTTTTTAATATAAAAGAAATATAGAAACTTACTTAAGCCAGTGTAGTAGAGGATTCTAGTAGAGGTTTCTGCTATTCACAGCTAAATAATCCCGCACAGTGATTTTTGTGAAAGCCAGATATAAGATGAGAAAGTGTTTGTCAATGAAAGATTTTATTTTTAAGATGAGCATTAAAAATGGACAATTTGAATATTTACTGCATGCCTGCTAGATGTTGAGAATTATGACAAAGTAAATATTATATTTATAAATAAGACTTATTCCTTGTCTTCAAGTGGTAGCAATATCCATAGTAAAATAAACATAAGTTAAAGCTGGTTGAGCATCCCAAATCTGAAAATCTGAATTTTTTTTTGAGTACCAATATGATATTCGAAAGTAATGCTCATTGGAGCATCTCAGATTTTGAATTTTCAGATAAGGGATACTCAACCTGTATAGTATTGGCAGATTACATAAATACTGAGAGGATTTAGAAAAAATAATAAACAAAAATATATAGAATTAGGCCAGTGTGGTGACTCACACCTGTAATCCCAACCCTTTGGGAGTCCAAGGGGAATTACTTGAGGCCATGAGTTTGAGACCATTTTGGTTAACCCAGTGAGACTCTGTCTCTATTTTAAAAATTAATAATTATACATAATAAAAGTCAGGCAAGTAAAGGCTTCCAGGGAGTGACTTTTGAGTGAGGAAAACTGCAGAAAAGTGACAAGATTACAGGCCATCAGATATTACACATGACAAAGTAAAAATAAATGTGTTTAGGGCAGGGCACAGTGACTCATGCCTATAATCCCAGCACTTTGGGAGGCCGAGGTGAGAGGATTGCCTGAGCCCAGGGGTTCGAGACCAGCCTGGTTAACTTGGTGAGACCTCATTTCAACAATAAATCAAAAAATTATTCGGGCATGGTGGTGCGTGTCTGCAGTTCCAGCTACTTAGAAGGCTGAGGGGGAAGGATCATCTGAGCCCAGTAGGTCAAGGCTGCAGTGGCTATGATCATGCCACTGCACTCCAGCCTGGGCAACAGAGTGAGTCTCCAACTGAAAAAAAAAAAAAAAAAAGGTAAATATGTTTAAATCAGACCAGTATGTTTGCTTGGCTGGAACAAAAAGTCTGAGATAACAAAAAAACAGTTAGAGAGTCAGGAAACCCATATGACCAGAGGACTTTGGATTTATTTTTATAGGTACATGCAAGTAGGTTGTATGAAATTAATATAGATACTTACAGAAAGCCATAGGATGGAATATTGTTTGAAAAACATTATCTTAGCATAAACTAGAAGCCAGTGGTCCAGTTGGGAGCTTCCTGCAATTGACTAAGAATGATGTGAAAGGGATGAAACAAATAGTGATAATTAATGTACAGAAAGAATCTGCAGAACTCAGGTTACTGAGTATGGACAGTTGGAAGACAGGAGTCAAAATCACACTCTAATGATCAGTCTAACTATTGAAATTTTCAAGGAAAAAATGGTAAGTTTTGTTTTAAACTGCCCAGATGACAGAAAAAAAAAAGAAAAAAAAAAACCAAACTTCTGAAGAACAGGTTGCTTACATCTCCTATTAGTTACTGAATGCTGCCCTAAAAACTGACATTCTTCTTTAATAAATAGTAAAATTTCTTTCCTTTGGTTTCCTTTGGTAAACACCTGACTGTGTTATAACTTAATAGCTGCTGGGTTATTATCATCCTTATTTTAGGCAACTCTCTATTTCATTTTGTCTCTATATCCATCTGACATGTGATTCTTATAAATTCTAACAGATGAAAAACAAACAGCTGGCTGAACTCTCTGCTTCAGTCTCTTGGATACTTTGCTTCTTGGTAAGTGATCAGTATTTTTATACTGCTGTAGTAATAACAGGAAATGATCTGTTAAAATCTGGATCTGCAGCCACAGAAGAATGCCAGTGTGAAGAGGGGAGCTAGTTTCAGAAGAGAGTCTATAAAAACAGTAGGGGAAATTGTTTCTAAGACCACAGGGAGAGAACTGCAATTTGCCTTCAATATCGATAAAGTGAACGCATGGTGGAAGAACGCTTCATGGAGATCGCTGAACTGCATCCATGGAAAGCTGATGACAACAAACTTAGCAGTTAAAACAATTGAGATTGCAAATGCTGCAGCTTCATGAATAATGACGTGAAATACCATTTCCTGAAATAAAAATCCACTCAGAAAAAGTATCCCAAGGAGGTAAGTTTTAAATTGGTCCAATTGTATGTTTGCAAAATAGCAAGTTGGTTCTAGTCACCAAAAAAGGCAAGAGAAGACAAACAATGATAGCAGAGAGAGGGATGGAATACACAGAATTGAAAAATAGATTGCTGAATAGTACTAACAAAAAAAAACCTTTAACTTTTCATATACAATCGCAATAAGTTGTAGATATTTTCTTAGGCTTTATAGTGGGGAGTTTTCTAATTAATTAGGTTTAAGATTTTTTCCTGTTAACAGAGTAAAACATTATCATGGACAATTGATAAATGAATCCCTGAAGCTATCCTCATGATCTTCCTCTCTCCAAGGACTTCTGGATTCTATCATACAACCCAACCAAAATGGCAGACCATGGAGCACAGAGGCTTGTAGAAGACTGCAGACAGCTTTACCCAACAAAAACTTCCAAACATGCTCCAGGAAGTCATAGCAGAAGTCAGGAAAACCAGAACAACATGTGCAAAAGAAAATAATCTCAGCCGGGCTCGGTGGCTCAGCCTGTAATCCCGCGACTTTGGGAGGCTGAGGTGAGTGGATTGCCTGAGCCCGCGGGTTCGAGACCCGCCTGGGCAGCGAGACCTCATCTCTACAATAAATCAAAAAATTAGCGGGGCGTGGTAGCGCGCGCCTGTAATTCCGGCTACTCGGAAGGCTGAGGCGGAAGGATCGCCAGAGCCCAGCAGGTCGAGTCTGCGGTGGCCGGGAGCGGCCACTGCACTCCAGTCTGGACAACAGAGTGAGATTCCAACTCAAAAAAACAAACAAACAAAAAAATAATCTTGGTTTAAAAGATCCATACAACAAAATCATCCACATATAACCCTAACTGCATTATGTTCCTTAATGCTTGTATGTAATATATTTTACAAATTTTATCACTTTAAAAAGTTAATTGATGAATTAAAACCAATAACTTAGAATTCAATATAACTAGCATATAATAAAAACATTATTTACTAGTTAAGAATAATATAGCAGTTACAATTTTCTGAAACACTAGGTAAGTTATCAAATATGGTATCTATATTTGATTCAAACACATTAATATTATAGTGCAATAATCTGTACTAAGCTAATAATCATAATAGCTGAAAGAACATAGGCATGGTGTCTAAAATTACTTTTCAAGATTTGCCTGTGTTTTAACCACTGAACATTTTTAAGTGAGAGTAAATGTACAAAACATCACTTGGTTCTGAATACACAAATCATCTGTTTCAAATTAATTGTTGTTACTCATGTCAAAACAAGGATAGTCTGGATTCAAGAACAGGCTTGAAAAAAGCCTAGCTGATATTACCAAAAGTCTTTATTTTTGTAATAACTAGCTGATTACAACAACTAGCTGATATTACAAAAAGTCTTTCTTTCCAAACTTCTAGCTCCTCCATAATTTCTTTAGTTTCACCTGTATCTTTCTGTGCAGGAACAAACTCTCCCTTCTCTACATTCTCACTCAGTCAACCACTTTCTGGTTTCTGATTTGTTTGGTTAGAGACCTGTTATTTTCCTAGAGACTGAAGGCAACTGGAAAGCAAGGTCTACATCAGATTTATCTTGATTTCCTTATTATATCCAATTTGATACCCAATATCTATGCAAAAAAAAAAAAATCAGTTGAATGAATTAGTACTTTTAGAGTTGTGTATTTATTAGTATTCTGTGACTATACGGTTTGAAATTCCACAATCTTTATTTCAAGTTTTTTGTAGACAATATTTTTTCAGCTAATAAACTGATTTTGAAAGCGTCTTATAACTAAAATTACATGTGAAGGTAAAATTTTTAATCTTATAACTTTAAAAAAATCTTATAACAATTTGCCCAATACTTAAAAGTGTCCACAGATTGCAAATGAATCAGTGAATCTGCCGTAACTGCTTTATGAACTATTAAAAAATTTTTTTCAATCTAGTTTTTTATTCTCAAGCCCTATACAGTACAAAATATAGTTACTGCAAATCTAGCATCACTTAGGTGATTCCTATTTAAAGTAAGTAGAATACGCTATTTTATCAATTTTACTGAGATATAATTTACATAAAATAAGCTGTGCATAAAGTGCATAATTTGATGAGTTTTGTCATAAGTACACACCTATGAAACCATTACCACAATCAGAATGTGAACATTTCCATTCCTATATAACTACTTATCCGCTTTCTGTCAGTTTGTATTTTCTATAATTTTATTAAAAATGGAATTATACACGTGCTCTTTTTTGTATGACTTTTTTTCTTTTAATATAATTATTTTGGAAACTCGTCTGTGTTGTTGCATACATCAAAGTTCATTTTTGTTGCTGAGTAGTATTTACTTACATGAGTACACCAAAGATTTTTTTATACATTCTCTTGTCGATCAACATTGGGGTTGTTTCCAGTTTTGAGGTATTACAAATAAAGCTATGAATAATCATGTACGAGCCTTTGTATGGACATACACTTTCTATTCTCTTGGGTAAATATGTAGGAGTGGAATGGTTGGTTCACATAACAGGTGCAATTACCAAATTGTTTTCCAAGGTGGTTATACATTAATTACTGGCATAACTTGTTGAACCGTGCTTTGCAGATAACTGCATTTTTTTACAAATGGAATGTTTATGGCAACCCTGTGTCCAGCAGGTTTATTGAGGTCATTATTCCAACAGCATGCACTCATTTCGTGTCTCTGTGTCACATCTTGGTAATTCTTGCAATATTTCATTTTCATTTTTAAAATATATCTTATGATGATCTATGATCTTTGATGTTACTGCTATAATTGTTTTGAAGTGCCACAACTGCATCCCCATAAGATGGCAAACGCGACAAATATCGTGTGTATATGCCATTCATTCCCCCATCTTCCTCCTTCACCTCAGTTTTTCCTAGTCTCTGAGACACAACAATACTGAAATAAGGCTGGCCAGGTGGGATGGCTCATGCCTGTAATCCCAGCACTTTGCGAGGTGGAGGCGAGAGGCATGCCTGAGTCCAGGGGTTCGAGATCAGCCTGGGCAACTTGGTGAGACCTCGTCTCTACAATAAATCAAAAATTTAACCAAGAGTGGTGGCACATGCCTGTAGCCCTAGGTACTTGGAAGGCTGAGGTGAAAGGATTGCCTGAGCCCAGCAGGTCGAGGCTGTGGTGGCCATGAGCATGTCACTGCACTCACTGCACTCTAGCTTTGGGCGACAGAGTGAGACTCCAACTCAAAAAAAAAAAAAAAAGAAAGAAATTAGGCTAACCAATAACCTGACAATAGCCTGTAAGTGTTCAAGTGAAAGAAAGTCTCACGTCTCTCATTTTAAATCAAAAGCTAGAAATAATTTAGCTTAGTGAGGAAGGTGTGTTGAAAGCTGGGGTGGGCCAAAAGATCAGTTTCTTGTTCCAAACAATTGGCCACGTTGTGACTGCAAAGAAAAAGTTCTTGAAGGAAACTGAAAGCATTCCAGTGAATACCTGAATGATAAGAAAGCAGATCAGCCTTATTGCTGATATGGAGAAAGTTTGAGTGGTCTGGACAGACGATCAAACCAGCCACAACAGTCCTTTAAACTAAAGCTTAATCCAGAGCAAGCATCTCCAGCATCTCCTATCCCTGGCAGAACTGTCTGGGCCTTAACCCATGGGAAGCATCCTGACGGTGTAAAGGGAGAAATATCCCTGAGGACAGACACAGACAAATGAGGGAGGTAGAACTTCCATCCCCTGCCCTGGAAACTCTGCTCTGTAACTTGGTCAGAGGAGACACCATGTCAGAGTGGTTGTTCAGCAACACCACATCATAGGAAGCACTACCCCAGTCAGCCTTCCCACACTGCTGGGAACATGTTACTACTCATCTTTTTGGGACGTTCCCCATTCAGGACAGACAGCACTCCAATCATTTGTTAGAGTCAAGGTGAACCTAGGCTTAATAAGGTACCACTAGCTGGGCTTGGTGGCTCAGCCTGTAATCCCGTGCCTTTGGGAGGCTGAGGTGAGTGGATTGCCTGAGCTCAGGTGTTCGAGACCCGCCTGGGCAGTGAGACCTCATCTCTACAATAAATCAAAAATTAGCCGGTCGTGGTAGCGCGTGCCTGTAGTCCCAGCTACTTGGAAGGCTGAGGTGGAAGGATCGCCGGAGTCCGGGAGGTCGAGGCTGCGGTGGCCAGGAGTGGCCACTGCACTCCAGTCTGGGCGACAGTGAGACTCCAACTCAAAAAAAAAAAAAGAAAGAAATTAGGCTAACCAATAACCTGACAATAGCCTGTAAGTGTTCAAGTGAAAGAAAGTCTCACGTCTCTCATTTTAAATCAAAAGCTAGAAATAATTTAGCTTAGTGAGGAAGGTGTGTTGAAAGCTGGGGTGGGCCAAAAGATCAGTTTCTTGTTCCAAACAATTGGCCACGTTGTGACTGCAAAGAAAAAGTTCTTGAAGGAAACTGAAAGCATTCCAGTGAATACCTGAATGATAAGAAAGCAGATCAGCCTTATTGCTGATATGGAGAAAGTTTGAGTGGTCTGGACAGACGATCAAACCAGCCACAACAGTCCTTTAAACTAAAGCTTAATCCAGAGCAAGGCTCTAACTCTCATCAATGCAGTGGAAGACGAGAGAGGTGAGCAACCTGTAGAAGAAAAGTTAGAATCTAGCAGAGGCCAACGAGGCTTAAATAAATAAGCCATCTCTATAACATTTAAGTGCAAGGTGAAGAAAGGGTCTGTAAATGGTGTGTATCTCTTTATATCTACCGTCACAGAAAAAACAAAATGGCACCATAGAAGAAAGCTGGCTTCACTGACCCTCAACCCCCCTCAAAAAAACCCCAAATATACAGTGCCAAGATTTTCACCAGCAACAACCCAGAACTCAAATATGAGGATGAGATAGATCCCAGGACCACAGAGAAGATAAAACACTCCCGGCAGATGGTAGGAAGAACAGACTCCACATCTGTGATGCCCCTCCTGGAGGACATTCGTCCTGCAACAAGCATGTGAAAAAAATCTTCCCCCAACACAAGATTCTTACACTGGAAAAAGTTAGATTGAGGTGGTCAATCAGCTTCTCCAGCATCTCCTATCCCTGGCAGAACTGTCCGGGCCTTAACCCATGGGAAGCATCCTGACGGTGTAAAGGGAGAAATATCCCTGAGGACAGACACAGACAAATGAGGGAGGTAGAACTTCCATCCCCTGCCCTGGAAACTCTGCTCTGTAACTTGGTCAGAGGAGACACCATGTCAGAGTGGTTGTTCAGCAACACCACATCATAGGAAGCACTACCCCAGTCAGCCTTCCCACACTGCTGGGAACATGTTACTACTCATCTTTTTGGGACGTTCCCCATTCAGGACAGACAGCACTCCAATCATTTGTTAGAGTCAAGGTGAACCTAGGCTTAATAAGGTACCACTAGCTGGGCTTGGTGGCTCAGCCTGTAATCCCGTGCCTTTGGGAGGCTGAGGTGAGT
>NW_007258448.1:626475-637242 GCF_000164805.1 Carlito syrichta | reverse complement strand
CCACTGCACTCCAGTCTGGGCGACAGAGTGAGACTCCAACTCAAAAAAAAAAAAAGGCACCACTTACGAGCCAAAAAGGAGGCAGAGATCCAGTGATAAAGATTTGCTAAGTGCAAGGTAAAGCACCAAATGCTGATGAAGAAGCTGCTGCAAGTTCTCCAGACGATCTAACTAAGATCATGGATGAAGGTGGTTACACTAAATAAAAGATCTTCTATGTAGATAGAAAAAAAAAACCTTTCTAGGAGGAAGATGCCATCTAAGATTTTCATAGCTAGAGAGGACAAAATGCCTGGCTTCAAAGCTTCAACGGACAGCCTGACTTTCTTGTTAGTGGCTAATGCAGATGGTGACTTTAAGTTGAAGCCAGTGCTCATTTACCATTCTGAAAATCCTAGGACCCTTAAGAATTATGCTCAATCTAATCTGTCTGTGCTCCATAAATGGACCAACAGTCTGGATTACAGTGCATCTGTTTACAGCATTGTTTACTGAATGGTTTAAGCCCACTGTTGAGAATAGTTTAAGCCTACCGTTAAGGAAAAAAAAATTTTTTTCAAAGTGTTACTACTCATTGACAATACGCCTGGTCACCCAAGAGCTTTGAGAGAAATGTACAAAATTAATGTTTTCATGCTTGCTAACAAAACATCCCTTCTGTAGCCTGTGGATCAAGGAATAATTTCAACTTCCAACTCTTATTTAAAAATTACATTTCATAGAGGTATAACTGCCATGATTCCTCTGATGGATCCAGGCAAAACAAACTTTCTAGAAAGGATTTACCATTCTAGATGCATTCACGAACACTTGTGATTCATGTGAGAAGGTCAAAATATCAACATTAGTAGCAGTGTGGAAGAAGTGGATTCCAGCGCTCATGGATGACTTGGAGAGGTTCAAGACTTCAGTGGAGGAAGTAACTGCAGATGAGGTGGAAAAGCAAGAGAACTAGAGGTGGACTGCAGTCTCATGCTAAAATTCAAATGGAGAAAGAGCTGCTTCTTATGGATGAACAACAAAAGTGGCTTCTTGAGATGGAATCTACTCCTGGTGAAGAAGCTGTGAACATTGTTGAAATGACAACAAAGGATCTAGATTATTATATCAACCTAGTTGATAGAGCAATGGCAGAGCTTAAGAGAACAGACTCAAATTTGGAAAAAACTTCTACTGTGGGTAAAATGCTATCAAACAGCATCACATGCTACAGAAAAATCTTTCATGAAAGGATGAGTCAATGTGACAAATTTTTTTACTGACTTACTTTTAAAAATTGCCACAGCTACTTCAACCTTCAGCAACCACCACCCTGATCAGTCGGCAACCATCAACATCGAGATGATACCCTTCACCAGCGAAAAAATTATGACTTGCTAAAGGCTGATGTGACTGTTAGCATTTTTTAGCAATAAGGTATTTTTAAGTTAAGGTATGTACCTGATAATTTTTGAGTCAGGATCTCACTGTTGCCTAGGCTGGAGTGCAGTAGCAAGTTCATGGGTCAGTGCAATCTCGACCTCCTGGGCTCAGGTGATTCCTCCACCTCAGCCTCCCAAGTAGCTGGGACTACAGGTGCATGCTTGCCATGCCCGGCTATTTTATTTTTATTTGTATTTGTAGCAATGAAGTCTCGCTGTATTGCCCAGGCTGGTCTCAAACTCCTGGACTCAAGAACCCTCCCTCCTCTGCCACCCAAAGTGGTGAGCCACCATGCCCAGCTGGCATGCACATTAATTTTTATACATCATGCTATTGTACTTAGACTATAGTATAGTGTAAACATAATTTTATTTGCATTGGGAAATAAAAAAATTGTATGACTCGCTTTATTGTGATAACCACTTTATTGTGGTGGTCTAGAACACATCCTGCAGTATCTGTGAGGAATGCCTGTACATCCTTGCCAGCAGTGTGAGGTCCATTTTCTCCACATTGTTGTCAACACTTGGAATCATCATTTTAATGGCAGACATTCTAGTGCCTGTGTAGTGGTGTCTCATTGTGGTTTGAGTTTGTATTTCACTAATGTCTAACGACCTTGAGCATCCTTTACTATGCTTACTTGCCGATTATGTAACTTCCAAGGTGAAGTGACTGTTCAAATGTTTTGCTCATTTTAAAATTGGATTGTTTTTCTTCGTATTGTTGAGTTGTGAGATTTCCATATGTCCTAAATACAATTTTTGTTGGATATACAATTTGCACTTTAGAAAGAGAAACGCAACTGCTTTAGATAATTGTGCTTTGTCATATAATATGAGGTCTATTTGTATTTTTAATATCCTCTAATAAGGGAACTATTGTCTTCATAATCCTGATTTACCAAGTTTACCCATGCCTAATAAGATTGTCCATCAGCTGGCATGTGAAAATAGGGAAAAGAAGTAAAAGTAGATTGATTTTCCTCAACATTCTTCTTAATCTCGCCAGATTTTAGGAGTCTCTTAGAAAACTATGAATTGTAGGAGATAACAGACTGGATCATGTATCTGATCATTAGTCCTCTCCCTTTTTTCTTTTTGGCAAACTTTAAACAAGTCATCAGTAAGCAGTGACGTTATTACTAATAAAACATTCTGTACTTTAAAAAAAATTAGATTTCTATCTCTTAGACTAAGTCCCTGCTGTTTACATAATTGTTCTCCTTATCAGACTAAAGCAAAGCACCTCTGCCCAGTATATATTTCTGTTCTTAGTTCCATGATTCTATTTCCTTTACTTACTCCCTATCCATATGCTTTTCCTTCAATCCTCTCTTCTACCCTCGCCAGCATCCCATACCTACAAGATACTTCATTTGGTGATTCCAAATAAGTTTTGATGACCCTATAGATCACCTGCTATGCTTTGTATTGCAAAGACAACAAAATGAAAGTAGTAATAAAACTATCTTCAGAACTCACAGGAAGAAGAACAGAGTTTTTCAAGAGCGAAAAAGTGAAACCATTTTTTATAATGCTGTCAGAATAAACACACATTTTAAAAAACTTTATTATTTTAGACTTCAATCTACCTAGCAATGCAAAAACCAATGATCAATCTTTCCCGAACAACAGTGAATCTGGGGAAGTTATGTGTCTGAATAACCAACTCCAAAAAGTAATAGATATAGAAAAAACAAGTATACAAAATAAAATTTACTCATTTTAAATCACGTAAAAACATATTTCCATGTGTTGCTTCAAAATATTTTTACAGGCAGGGCGTGGTGGATCAAGCCTGTAATCCCAACACTTTGGGAGGCCAATGTGAGGGGATTGCCTAAGCCCACAGGTACGAGAACTGCCTGGGCAACTTGACAAGACCTAATTTCTACAATAAATCAAAAATTAGCCAGGTGTGGTAACGTGCACCTGTAGTTCCAGCTACTTGGAAGGCTGAGGCGGAAGGATTGCCCGAGACCAGCATGTTGATGCTGGGGTGGCCATGAGCGCGTCACTGCACTCTAGCCTAGGCAACAGAGTGAAACTCCAACAAAAAATATATACATATTTTTTTACATATAAAAAATGTTAGTTTTAAAAAATTTTACAGGATAGCTTGTTTCCTTCCCCAGGAACACTAAAGTGTCATATCCAAATTTAAAACTAACTCTTCTATAAGTATTATTATAATTGAGATATACAGCAGATCATACTGGCAATCTTTAACATATATGTCATCAGGATATAGACAATCCAAGGGTTATAAGTATTTATGAAGGTAAATATGAAACAATTAATTATATTCCTTAAATCAGATTGGTTCCCATTAGATACCTAATGCTAAGCTTATTTATTTATTTTTTTAAATTGATTTTTAAAAAAAGTAAATTTCCTCTGGGTAAAAAAGTAATAATTTTGACCTGTTAAAGATATATATATTGATAAAATATATATTGATAAAATATAGTTTTGTTTCTAAACATGTAATAAAACATTACTCTAACTCATAATCACTAGATAAAATAACTAACTGGTTATAAAATTGTATACAGCTTGAACTTTTCAGATCGACTGACTTTCTTTTGATGTAAGGAAAAATATAATGATTGGCTTCAAATTCATTCTTGAAATTTTCAGTTCAATTGATTTTCTTTTGATATAAGGGAAAATATGATTGGTTTCAAATTCATTTGTAGTAATGTAAAATTGGTGAGCTGTATTATATGTTAAAGAAAATAAAGATAATATGACAAAATTTATTTATTTATCAAAGTTACAATAAAATACTTTTAAATGTATACAAAATTGTAAAATAATTGATGCTATTTCCAATAAAGATACCTGATATAATATTTAGTGACAGGATAAAACAAAGTTATGTTTAATGATTTTTGTTCTTAAAGTCACCTTATTGAACGATACATCATGAAATCAATAGTTGTACATCTAGGAAATTTACCAATGGAGCTCTCTTCTACTGGCGTGTATATTTTAATTTGCCTCATGTGAGTATCTCTTCCATTTTGGTGGTTGGCTAGTACCGCAATCTGTATCATGAATGTGCGAGTTGGCTTCTTATGGTTATCAGTTAAGGGAACATGAATCCAGCCACTTGGTTCCACCAATTCAAGTTGCTGCCAAGGGAAAAAAAAAGATTATGCTTTCACCCAATGAATGCAATTTAGAATAATAGATGAATTCTAAAACTAACTTATAATTAACATTTTGCTCACTGAAAGAATGACAATATGATAATAACTACTACCAGTTATTGGGTACTATTACCATGATCTACTTTTACAGCTGCCAAGCACTTTATATGTACCATCTCAGCAGACAAAATAAAAATAGATGTATGCAGTCTTAGTATTTATATAACTGTACAACATATAGAACATTAGAAAGCACATGTCTCACGGCCTTTACAAATATGTCAAACCTTTTTGCATAGATTAAAATATATATATAATTTTATAAACATTACACATTTATACAGATTGTTTCTTTATACAAACAAAAGTATCTGGCATTGAAAATAACAGTGGAACACTGCTACAGCTGCCAACAAATATAACACATATTTCTATTTTTTTATGTTCAGAAGTATAAAATGCTATTTAATAAAGAATACCGAATTTAGTGTCAACAGTCAGGGCTTGAATGCCAGTTCTACACCTTATGAACTGTTGGAACCTGGGCATATTACCTAATCACTCTCAGCCTGAATTATATCATTTATAAAAGAGGGAATAATATCATCATCTTTTAGAGATATCAAAAAAATTACATAAGATAATGTACATTAAGAAACAAGCACAATATCTGACATAAAACAAGTATTTCATAATTTTTAAACCAAAAGTCATATAAATTGACTCCCTAAATAACCAAAGCAATTGAAATATTAAGGCATTTTATACAATTTTACATTCTTTTAAGATGAACTATCTTTAAGTGATCATGCCATTTCTTTGAGGAATTCCCTGATTATGTGGGAAAACAAAATACGTTAATTAGTCAGACATTACATTTCTAGAATGTAATTAGTACATGGAAATAAATCAGAAGCATCCATCTTTTCAAGCCATTAGGGGAAAATCTGCTAAAGTACACTATACAATACCTAAAAAAGGTGTACTGCTGTCCAGATATCTAACAAAACCAGACAGTAACTGTCTGGTTCTAAAGACAACATTTATTGGCATTTGATAATAAGTGAGCAAAATTTCACAGTAAACAAAAGCATACTCAATTTCAAAAACAGAGAAATGGACTAAGCAATTTATCATTTACAAACATAGCCCCTTGAGGTAGTTATATACCTATGACAGCATATAATTGCTCCTATCTGTAAAAAAATAATATACACTCACAAAACCCCTCTCCCCTCTATAAGGAAGAAATAGACATGTACAAATATATACAGACAACATGCTGTACAAGTAGGAATAAAGTCTAACATTATGCTTCTGGTATATTTTATTGCAAGGCCCATGCCTAATACATGAAAATTTATATAACAATAAATCAGATTCTATAGAAACTATAAGAATATTAATAAAGGAAAATTCAATCATTAAATAAATATCACAGATATTTTTCTTGAAAAATAGTAAGTGATTTGCCTAATCTGGATAATAATCTAAACCTAAAGTCTAGATTTTTAATGTTTTTCAATAAGAAACGCTGTGTAAACATTAGATAAAAATTTTAATTAAAAAAACTGTCCATCTTTAGCAAAAGAAGGAAAACCTTAAGTCAAAAGGTAACCCTAAGTTTCTAACAATTTCCCTAAAGTTACAAAATGGTTTTCAAAAAATAAATATTGATTTTAAATTAACTTAATTATTAAACACAACATTGACTATATGCATCACAGAAATATAGGCTTATCTTATGAACATAGCCAATAGTAGGAGTATCAACAAATCTAAATATGGATTCCAAGGAGTTGCTCTAGAAAAGTAATCCAGGAACACCACTACATCTTCTTTTCCCTCCCTTCTCCTTTCTTCATCCCTCTTTTCCTCTCTTCCTTCTTTCCCTCCATTTTTTATAGAAAAGGCATAGAAGTAGAGAGGATACAAATGAAAGAGAACTGGAATCTTTAAACAAGCAGTGATTTTTTGAATGGAATGATTTCCTTCTTTTAATTACAAAACAAAAAAATAAACAGACATCTACTTCTCATGGTATTTTCAGTTTGTGGCTTTTTATAAGACTTACATTAGCGATAACTTAAAATGAGTAAGTCAAAGACCTAATATATTTGGTTTCTACCTTTTACACAGCAACAAATACTTACTAGGCACTTAAAATGTTCAAGGTATTGTTCTAACTATAGTCAAACATAGAAAAATAGTAACAATTTGTTCCTAATCTTTAAAAAAAAACAGCTTAGAGGCAGACAAACAACTTCTCTGATGTCTTTCAGTTTCCTCATATACACATTAAAGAGATTGGATAAGACATCGTCCAATGGCCCCTCCATTCAGTGATTCCAAACACAAGAAGAAATATGTGGTAGGTAGACTAATGGGCCCCCAAAGATGTCCATGTTTTTCTCCAAAACTTGTGAATATAGTCATTTACATGGCAAAAAGACTTCACAGGTGTGATTAAGTTAAGGCTCCTGAGGCAGGTTGATTATCTTATTTTATTTGGGTGGGCTCAATGTAATCACAAAAGGGCCTTATAAGTGGGAGGCAAGAGAAACAGAAAAAGGTTTAATGAAGCAAACAAAGGCTGAAGTGATGCAGCTACAAGCCAAGGAAAAACGGCAGCCTCTAGAAGCTGAAAAAGACAAGGAACTCCCCCTTGAGTCTCTAGAAAAGAACGTAGTTTGCTGACACCTTGATTTTAACCCCTAAGACCATTTTAGACTTCTGACCTCCATGTATACATTCATTCATCAGATTTTCATTGAGCAACTATTATGAACAAAATGATGACTAGGGACTGAAAATACAATGGTGAGCAAAAGATCATAGCTGAAGTAATTATTCAAACAGGTATAAAAGATATCCTTTAAGCATAATAAGACCTCAAAAAGTCTCAAGGCTTTCATAAAAATACTAAGAAAGAAACCAAAAAACCCAGAGTTGACAGAAAAAGTTTCTAAAATAAATACAAATGTCAATAATAATTCCTCAAAAAGAATGTTACTAATAACAGCAAGAAGCTCTTCTATAGCACATACTATGTGCCAGGTACTATTCCGAGTACATTAATTATATTAATATATTTAATCCTAGAAGTGAGATAGGTAATATTATCCTGATGTCACAAATAAGACAAATGAGACACAGAGAGCTTAGGTAACTTCACCGAGGTAGTGGCAGAGCTGTGATTTAAACAGGTAGTATGATTTCAGAGCCTATGCTCTTAACCACACACTGTAATTTTACATAATGTAAAGATAACAATTTAGTAATAATAATCTTATATGAAATACTATGTTATACAAATAAAATGGGAATTTCCTCATTATAATGTAGTTTCTTTTATGTCACATACATAGTGCATACATACACACACACACACATACGACATAAAGGAAGTACAAAAGAGAACAATAATGGAATTAAAAGTAGGATGCTGATTTCAAAATCTCTAGAGAGGGAGAAAATCAAATAATATTGTATACTACAAAAGAAGCTTTGAAAAAGGACATAGCAAGATGATATATAGAGAGCATAAAATTAATGATAAAAGATCAAAGACAATACATTCACATGCATCAAGTACTTCCTTTAAAAAAACTCAGGTTCTCTTGAGGACATTATACTAACTAAAACAAGTAAGTGACAAAACAACAAATACCATATGATTCCACTCATATGAGGTATAAATTTGAGTTGGTCAAATTTATAGAGACAAAATGTAGAATGGTGGTTGCCGGGAGCTGGAGGTAGGAGGTAATAAAGAGCTACTGTTTAAAGGATATGGAAGTTCAGTTTGGGAACATTAAAAGAGGTACTATTCCGAGTACATTAATTATATTAATATATTTAATCCTAGAAGTGAGGTAGGTAATATTATCTACCTCACTTCTAGGATTAAAGTGAGGACTGGATGATGTTGAGGGTTGCACGATAACATGAATGTACTAAATGCCACAGAACTGTACACTTAAAATAGTTTAAATGGTATATTTTATGTTATGTATATTTTAACAGTATAAAAAATCCTCAAGTACACTGAGTTAAAAAAATATGGAGAAATTAGAGCCCTCAAACACTGCTGGTAGGTATGTAAAATGGTGAAGCTGCATTGGAAAACTGTCTGATAGTTCCTTAAATAATTAAACACAGAGTTACCATATAAACCAGCAATTCTATCCTTAGTAGAAATGAAAATAAATGTCCACATAAAAACTCGTACACAAATATTTGTAGCAGCAGAAGCATACATAATAGTCAACGGTTGAAAGAACCCAGTGAACATCAACTGATTAATGGATAAACAAAATGCATACAACAAAATGTTACTTGGCAATAAAAAGAAATGCACTGCCATATGTTATAACATGGATGAATCTTGAAAATAAGTGAAATAAGCCAGTGACAAAGGATTACTCTATATAATTCCATTTATATAAAATATCCAGAAGTGGTAAATCCACAGAGACAGAAAGGAGATTGGTCATTGCTTAGGCCTGGACAGGGCTTTGGGGGAGGAAAAAGATGGGCAGTAATTACTATTGGGTAAGGTGTGTCTTTTGAGAGTAATACAAATATTCTAAAATCGATGTGGTGATGGTTATATAATTCTGTGAATATACTAAAACCAATTTATTATGCATTTTCTTTTCCTTTTCTGAGTTGGAGTCTCACTCTGTCACCCAGGTTGGAGTGCAGTGGCAAATTCACGGCCACCCCGGCATCGACCTGCTGGGCTCTGGCGATCCTTCCACCCCAGTCTTCCAAGTAGCCAGAACTACAGGCGTGTGCTACCACACCCGGCTAGTTTTTTTTATTTATTGTAGAGATGAAGTCTCGCCAAGTTGCCCAGACTGGTCTTGAACCCTCGGGCTCAGGTAATCCACTTGCCTCGGCCTCCCAAAGTGCTGGGATTACAGGCTGAGTCACCGAATCCGGCCTTATTATACATTTTCAATTGGTGAATTATATGATATGTGAATTATATTCCAATAACATTATTAATTTTAAAAAACCATATGTCACCTTAAAAGGAAAATCTGTGTTTTAACACAATGAGTTAAAATATTCTCAAGAAAATTGTAAAAATATATTTGATGGGTGAAACAAACAAGAAAGATACAGAAATAGTAATTAGATTCTTAAGTTTTTCTGGAAAAAAGGAGTCTAAACTCTTTTTAAGTTTAAAAAGGAAAAATGAGGGTAAGGAATGGGGCTTATAATTCTAGATAGTAAAACCTAGTATAAAGCTGTATTAAATAAATGGTGTGATACTGCATTTCACAGCAGTAGTTATTTCACTTAGGGTGCATTTAGCTGCAAGTATAAAATCCAATCAAGTATAAAATGAGGCTTAAATGGTAAGGGAATTTATTATCTCATACAATAGGAATGCTTGAGTTAACACAGCCACAGGGCAGGTTAATTTAGAAGCTCCATTCAAGGATCCAGGTCTTTTCATCTTTCTATTCTTTCTATGTGGGTAAATTAGCATTATTCCTAGGCTAGCTTCCCTTATAGTCACTAAAATGGTTATGGTACTCTTCCAGAGGCAAAAATTAAGTACTGTTCCCACATGAAATCCTTTTAAGAACAAGCACATCTTCTCAGAAGCTCTTATTAAATACCCATTCCTAAGTCAATCATCAGCAGAAGAGTGGGAGCACCATGACTGGTTTGGCTCAATCAGAACTCACTCCCTGGGGTTGGGGATTGGAGACAGAACATGACTACTACTAGAAGGCTATTTTTGAAGAGAATTGGAGTTATATCATGAAAAGATAGAAGAAACACTGAGTAGAAAACTAACAGCTAAAATCAAGAAAGGATGGCTTGATAAAAAAAAAAAAAAAAAAAAAAAAGCATTGCAGCAATTGATTGCTTAACTAAAAAGTTTAGATCTTAACTTTATAACCAACACAAAAAATTCCTAAAGAAGTAAATATCTAAACAAATCAACAGTTACAACAATAAAACTACAAGGGTATTAGAAGAAAATATATAGGAACATGTTTAAAGTATTTTGGTAGGTTTCACCTGCCAAAGCAATACACAAACCCAAGTACATAAAACAAAAGCAGATTTGACTACATGAACATCAAAAATTTCTATAAGACAAAAAAAAAAAAGTAAGCCGGGCTCGGTGGCTCAGCCTGTAATCCCGCGCCTTGGGAGGCTGA